>NC_080162.1:2808952-2897802 GCF_950295315.1 Erinaceus europaeus | reverse complement strand
ATTAACGTTTTACGGCTGCCAGTAAAGACAACAGTTTGTACATGCGTAACATTTCCCACTTTTCCACATTGCAATATAACCCTCACAAGGTCATCTGCCACCTGTCCCTCCTTTGCCCTTTTGACATGCCTTCCTAAGCATTTCCTTAAAGCCCTTTTTATTTGCTGGCACCAAAGATAATCCAGCCCCAGCCCTGCGTTCAGAAGCCCTGACTCTTGTCATGGGAGAGTGACATCTGGCAACAGACCTCTGAGTGCCGGGTATGTCACAGACGGACACTCAGTGACACACAGCACTGCTCTGCATCCTTGCCATCAGTGACCGAGCACTCATTGGCTGCCACTTGTCTTTTTTTTTTTTTTAAGTTTATTTGTTTCTAGGAGTGTGTGAGAAAGATATCAGAGGCACCACACAACTCAGGTAAATGTGAGGCCTAATATCCAACCTGGGGGCCTGGGGCTGCAAGTTCCCTGCTCTCACAATGAGCTATTTCCTCAGCCTTTTGCTAGTAATTAATTCATTTCTTTATTTTAGATTGCAGCTATGTTTTGAAAGGTTTTTTATTATATTTATTTGTTTATTTATTGGGTAGAGACAGCCAGAAATTGTGAGGAAAGGGAGAGATAAAGAAGGAGAGAGACAGAGAGACCCCTGCAGCCCTGCTTCACCACTTGAGAAGCTTTCCCCCTGCAGGTGGGGGACCAGGGACTCAAACCTGGGTCCTTACGCACTGTAACATGTGCACTCAGCCAGGTGCGCCACCGCCCAGCCCCCCTCCCCACTGCAACCATCTTTCTATAAAGTAGTGTCATAGTGTTTGATTTCCTTTCTAAGGGAAAGCCATAGATTTAGAATAAAGAGCCAACTCAGTAGTATCCTTCCAAACGGACAAAAAGCCCTTAGGTCTTCTTACAGCTCAGCTATTTTATCTTCTCTCACTAATCCTCTTTTTCTCAAATCTCAAGCTTTTCAATATCATATTATGTACACCTGTGTTCACAGCTGCACGATTTGTAACAGCCTAAACTTGGAAGCCACCCAGGTGTCCAACAACAGGTGAGTGGCTGAGCGAGCTGTGGTCTAGATACACCACGTGATAGGGGATTTCCAAAATTTTAGCCTCAAATATGTGCTGATAATATGACTTTAGTGTGTGTATTTTTTAAATATTTATTTATTCATTCCCTTTTGTTGCCCTTGTTGTTTTATTGTTGTAGTTATTATCGTTGTTATTGATGCTGTTGTTGTTGGCTAGGACAGAGAGAAATGGAGAGAGGAGGGGAAGACAGAGAGGGGGAGAGAAAGACAGACACCTGCAGACCTGCTTCACCGCCTGTGAAGAGACTCCCCTGCAGGTGGGGAGCTGGGGGCTCGAACCGGGATCCTTGCTGCAGTCCTTGCGCTTCACGCCACATGAGCTTAACCTGCTGCACTACTGCCCGACTCCCAGACTGTGGTGTGTTGGTAAGAAGGCCTCCACACAGGACAGAATAACTGGGAATAAAAGGGTTGGGAACATGCAGGGAGTTTGAGGCAGAGCAGGGAATGATGCAAGGAGTCAAAGAATGAAAACAAAGTTGAGACAGAGAAGGTCAGGCTGAGCTTTATAAGCAGAGGACCAAGAGAGTGAGATGTTTTAGATGTAAAAGAGAATGTGCCAACCTGTCTTTATAGTAACCGAAGTTGCTGTTATATTTTGTGTTTAATTGTTTGTCACGTCAGCTTCCGTAACCCTGGGAGCTTCTCCCCTCTCCTAAAAGGTGCCAGTGGTGTATCTTATGCTGAGGCTTAACTTTCCCAGACACAGCTGTGTCGGGCTGAGCTTCACTGACGGGAGACAGACGACCTGGGACTCATGGCTGGGTTGTACGCAGTATCTCTTTATTCATGCAGGACACAGCACAATCTAAGCCGAGCTAAACTAAACTAACAACTAACTAAAACTCATAATGCTGTCTTTAATATATACTTGCCAAGTAGGGTGGGAACAGGATGTGACATAGAGAGGGTGGAGAGAAAAGTGACTGGTGAATATCAGGGTGTGACAAGGAGAGGGGGCGGAGCAGGTGAAAATTCTACCACTGAACCACCAATGCCCTGGAGGGAGGGTGGTGCTTTATGTAAATGTAAAAGTGATTTATGTAAATAGACCGCAGCTTTGAGTGGGATCAAACCAATCCCTATACAGGCATACCGGTGCTTGGTTAAGCAGAAGCCAGGGGGAGCTGGCAGACTACCCAACACAGCTGTGCAGGAAAGATAACAGTAACTCAGGCAGCCAGACCCTGAGTGGTGGGTACCAGGCCCAGCCCTGACCTGCAGCTTCTGCTTCGGTGGCGCCTTTGCTCTCATCCCGCACCCTATATAGCCTGTACCATCCCTCTGTTCATAGCTGGGGGTTGTCAGAGTGATCTGAACTCTCGGCCCACATGAATAAAAGCTCATTTCTCCCTTCACCAACCTCAGCTCCAGTTTCTTGATTTACAGCAGGTTTCTTTAACAAATGGAATACTACTCAGCTGTAAAAAAAAAAGACAGAGTCACCTGCTTCATCTTGAACAGAGCTTGAAGGAATCACGTCAAGGGAGACAAGCTAAAAAAGAGGAATGAGGGGGTCCGGAGGTAGCGCAGGTGGTGCAAAGCACAAGGACCCGCTTAAAGATCCCGGTTTGAGCCCTCGGCTCCCCACCTGCAGGGGACTCACTTCACAAGTGGTGAAGCAGGTCTGCAGGTGTCTGTCTTTCTAACCCCCTCTCTGTCTTCCCCTCCTCTCTCCATTTCTCTCATTTTCTATCCAACAACAACGACATCAATAAAAACAATAATTACAAAAATAAAAAAGAGGAATGAAAACCAAACAAACAAGCAAAAAAAAAGGGGGGTAATGCTGAGTGAAGGGTTTTGAATTTTCTATGCAATATAGAAAAGAGTTCCTTCTGCTTTAAGTTGCTTTTACAGCAGATTTCAGTGTGTTAGAGATGAAATAAGAAAACAGACCCCAGAAGTCATTTTTGAAGGTGCCTAGGCACCCTCATGCCTTCACCTGGGAAACCAAGAATTTTACAAGATTGAGTCTATGAACCATCGTTCATCTCACTTCTGTGTCGGGGGCCACAGGACCAGTCCTTGACTTTCCATTAGGCTATTGCCAGGATGATGCTGGCTACAAAAAGCTGGAGCCTAAAAGGGGACTTTGGACATACAGTCCTGAGCAGAGTCTATCCACGGTTAGTTTTGTATTAACTTTAAAAGTCATGGTTACAGATTAAATGGATGTGCTCTCCATATTTTCAAGAGAAAACTTCTCGTCTGATCATGCTGACACAGTCTCATTATTGTTTCAGAAGGAAATGGCTCCCTGGAGGTGATCTCTGGTGATCTCGTCGACAGCGTAAAAAAAGAAGCATCTCACCTGAAGTAAAATGCATCAGCATGGAGGAAAACGAGAAGAAAAAGGATTTCAGACTGCCTATTTTTGAGCCACACCTCCTGGCAGCAGGGTGGAAGGAAATCTGTAATAAACTGCAGCTCAGTATAAACCGTAGCACATAATGCAGGCCACTAAACTGGCAGTTCAGTATAAACCGTAGCATGTAATACAGGCCACAGTAACCAGCAGCTCAGTATAAACTGTAGCACATAATGCAGGCCACGGTAACAGGCAGTTCAGTATAAACCATAGCACGTAATACAGGCCACAGTAACTGGCAGCTCAGTGTAAACCGTAGCACGTAATACAGGCCACATAACTGGCAGTTCAGTATAAACCGTAGCATGTAATACAGGCCACAGTAACTGGCAGCTCAGTATAAACCGTAGCATGTAATACAGGCCACAGTAACAGACAGTTCAGTATAAACCGTAGCATGTAATACAAGCCACAGTAACTGGCAGTTCAGTGTAAACCGTAGCACATAATACAGGCCACAAAACTGCCAGCTCAGTATAAACCGTAACATGTAATACAGGCCACAGTAACCGGCAGTTCAGTATAAACTGTAGCATGTAATACAGGCCACAGTAACTGGCAGTTCAGTGTAAACCGTAGCACGTAATACAGGCCACAGTAACTGGCAGTTCAGTTTAAACCGTAGCACATAATACAGGCCACAGTAACTGGCAGTTCAGTGTAAACCATAGCAGGTAAGACAGGCCACAGTAACTGGCAGTTCAGTATAAACCATAGCACGTAATACAGGCCACAGTAACTGGCAGTTCAGTGTAAACTGTAGCATGTAATACAGGCCACAGTAACTGGCAGCTCAGTGTAAACCGTAGCACATAATACAGGCCACAGTAACTGGCAGCTCAGTATAAACCGTAGCAGGTAATACAGGCCACAATAACCGGCAGTTCAGTATAAACCGTAGCACATAATACAGGACACAATCACTGGCAGTTCAGTATAAACCGTAGCATATAATACAGGCCACAGTAACTGGCTGCTCAGTGTAAACCGTAGCACGTAATACAGGCCACAGTAACTGGCAGCTCAGTATAAACCGTAGCATGTAATACAGGCCACAGTAACTGGCAGCTCAGTGTAAACCGTAGCACGTAATACAGGCCACAGTAACTGGCAGTGCAGTTTAAACCATTAGCAGGTAAGACAGGCCACAGTAACTGGCAGCTCAGTGTAAACCGTAGCACGTAATACAGGCCACAGTAACTGGCAGTGCAGTTTAAACCATTAGCAGGTAAGACAGGCCACAGTAACTGGCAGTTCAGTGTAAACCGTAGCACATAATACAGGCCACAGTAACTGGCAGTTCAGTAAAAAACGTAGCACGTAATACAGGCCATAGTAACTGGCAGTTCAGTTTAAACTGTAGCATGTAATACAGGCCACAGTAACTGGCAGTTCAGTATAAACCGTAGCACGTAATACAGGCCACAGTAACTGGCAGCTCAGTATAAACCGTAGCACGTAATACAGGCCACAGTAACTGGCAGCTCAGTGTAAACCGTAGCATGTAATACAGGCCACAGTAACTGGCAGTTCAGTAAAAAATGTAGCACGTAATACAGGCCACAGTAACTGGCAGCTCAGTGTAAACCGTAGCAGGTAAGACAGGCCACAGTAACTGGCAGTTCAGTTTAAACCGTAGCACGTAATACAGGCCACAGTAACTGGCAGTTCAGTATAAACCATAGCATGTAATACAGGCCACAGTAACTGGCAGCTCAGTATAAACCGTAGCACAAAATGCAGGCCACAGTAACTGGCAGCTCAGTATAAAGCATAACACGTAATACAGGACAGAGTAACCGGCAGTTCAGTATAAACTGTAGCAGGTAATGCAGGCCACAGTAACCGGCAGCTCCATGTAAACTGTAGCAGGTAATGCAGGCCACAGTAACCTGTGGACTAGCTTCATGAGAGGAGACAGACGACCCGGGACTCATAGCTGGGTTGTATGCAGTATCTCTTTATTCATGCTGGATGCAGCACAATCTATAGCAAGCTGAGCTAAACTAAAACTAAAACTAACAAAACGTAAAACTCACAATGCTGTCTTTATATATACTTGCAAGTAGGGTGTGAACAAGATGTGATGTAGAGAGGGTGGAGAGAAAAGTGACTGGTGAAAATCAGGGTGTGACAAGGAGAGGGGGCAGAGCAAAAAGACATCATGAACCAGTGGGGATAAAACCAATGCCCTGCAGTGGTTATGTAAATAGAATACAGTGGTTATGTAAATAGAATGCAGTGTTAAGCAGGGGGGATTAGACCAAATGAAACAGAAGGGGTTTTTAGAAGTAGAATTAGAAGCATACCAACAATTCCCCCTTTCTTTTTAACTAATGGCCATAGTATCAGGAGTGTGGGGTGAACAGAAACATATCATACAGGCGTTTTCAAAAGAAGTGGCATATGACATGGAGGAACAAAACAGGAGAGCAGCAAGAACCAGTGTGATGCCAAGGGGAGGTCTGAGGGGGGCGTTTACTGCCTCAGAGGGCAAGGCCTAGCAGGCGAAAGGGCATTTTTTGCCTCTGGGGGCATCTATTGCCTCTGAGGGCACTTCATGCCTCTGTGGACATCTCTTGCCTCAAAGGGCGTTTTCTGACTCAGTGGGCATGACCTAGTAAGGAGGGGGGGGTTCCTGACTCTGGGGACACAGCGTGCAGGCGAGAGGACATGGCCTATAAAGTCCCAAGGCAGCTGGCTGCAGTCAGTCTTTGAGAAACCCAGCAGCATAAAGGGAAGCTGCTGCAAAGTTGTATATAGTGTCCAAGAGATGTACCAGTAAGTCTGATGGAGGAGTCAGTCCAATGTAGATGACCATGGAAGAAATGCCAGGGGATGAAACGCTGCACGTCTGTCTCTATGGGGAATGTCGGCCACTGGAATTCTGCTTTTCTGTAGAGAGTGAGCTTTGGAGTCTGTGAATCTGTTTCTTCAGGTCGTGCCAGGTCACATCACTGGTTTCCGGGGGTGTGTTGTAGTCATTCTATCTTGTGGGCAATGTCAGAGAACAGGATCCAAATGGATTTCCGGGAATTCCATTTGAGTGGATGCTTTTTCATGTGAAGACTTGACAGCTGAAATTCACTTACTTGTCAAACAAAACTTGTAGCAGATTAAAAGTTTACTATAATTGATAACTCCATTATAATTAGAAGTCCTTTCTAGTATGATTTTAAGGTTGTTTAAACAGTTTAAACTCAATAAAATGTGGAAAGGTAAACAGAAGAACCACGGTTAGAAGCCTCAAGCATGAGAATCATTAATATAATCATTTGCACTTTCTGCCCCACCCATAACTCATACTGTTTTCAGGATTAAAGGTTTCAGATTTATGCCAAGACTTAAAAAAAGAAATCAAAGGAGGGAAAAACAATTTTTTGGATTGTTTCTGGATGTCTCTAGAAATCATGGGTGCGTCCAGCTTTTTTTTTAAGTCAATGTCATAGAAAAATTCAGTCATTCAAACCACTCTCTTATGAAACGCAACTGAAAGCAGACAGCAAACTTAAGATATTCAGAGAGAATAGAGATAAAAGTGGTAGCAGTTTTTGCTTCTTTCACCTTTAACCAGATTATCCAGATCTCACCATGTAGCATCATGAGTCCCCTGGAGGGCGTCCTAGTCCAAAAAGCTCCTAAAATTCCATTTAGGGTGCTTCTGACTGTTCCTGCTGGATTGCTTCAGGCACCCATTTTTAAAAGCGTCTTCCCATCGAAGAAAGAATCCAATCAGGAGAGTAGAACTAATCACGTGTCTCCATTCTTGGGGACTGCCAGGGTACTGGAGAACACTCCTCAAATTAGAGTAGTCCTTCTCCATGGGAAACATGAGAGAAGAAGTCCACAAAGTCCCAGGGGAGATCTCTGTGCATATCCCAAGGTCTACAATCATGGTCATAAAGAAGCAAATTGTGGCCCAGAGATAATATAGTCCTTTTCCTTGGGAAACATGGGAGTGGGAATCCAGAAAGTCCAAGGATAAATCTCCATGCATCTCCCAAGCTTTATGGTTAGGGTCACAAGAAACCAAGTTTCCTGGTCAGGAAACCAAAGTGTGGCCCAGAGCAAAATGTTCCAGAGACAGAGAAACTGTCTCATGATGAAACAGTGGAGGCTTTGGCAAACCTCTTCATAAGTAGAAAGGCAACCCATGGCAGATGGGTAGCCAAGTTTACTTATCTGGGGGATGGGTGGGTTAGGTCCCCCGTTGGTGCCAGTCCCTGTTTCAGGAGCCATTATGTTGGACTTGCTTCGTGAGCGGAGACAGATGACCAGGGACTCATGGTTGAGCTGTACACAGTTTCTCTTTATTCATGCGGAACGCAGCACAATCTAAGCCAAGCTAAGCTAAACTAAACTAAAACTAAAACTCACAAAACGTAAAACTCACAATACTATCTTTATGTATACTTGCCAAGTAGGGTGTAAACATGATGTGATGTAGAGAGGGTGGAGAGAAAAGTGACTGGTGAAAATCAGGGTGTGACAAGGAGAGGGGGCAGAGCAAAAAGACATCATGAACCAGTGGGGATAAAACCAATGCCCTGCAGTGGTTATGTAAATAGAATACAGTGGTTATGTAAATAGAATGCAGTGTTAAGCAGGCAGGATTAAACCAAATGAAGCAGAAGGGGTTTTTAGAAGCAGAATTAGAAGCATACCAACAGTAACTGGCAGCTCTGTGTAAACCGTAGCAGGTAATGCAGGCCACTCCGTGTAAGCCATAGCAGGTAATGCAGGCCAGAGTAACCGGCGGCTCCGTGTAAACCGTAGCAGGTAATGCAGGCCAGAGTAACCGGCGGCTCCATGTAAAGCATAGCAGGTAATGCAGGCCACAGTAACCGGCGGCTCCATGTAAACCGTAGCAGGTAATGCAGGCCACAGTAACCGGCAGCTCCGTGCAAACTAGCAGGTAATGCAGGCCACAGTAACCGGCAGCTCCGTGTAAACCGTAGCACGTAATACAGGTCACAGTAACTGGCAGCTCCATGCAAACCGTAGCAGGTAATGCAGGCCAGAGTAACCGGTGGCTTCGTGCAAACCGTAGCAGGTAATACAGGCCACAGTAATCGGCAGCTCCGTGCAAACTGTAGCAGGTAATGCAGGCCAGAGTAACCGGCAGCTCCATGTAAACCGTAGCAGGTAATGCAGGCCCAGTAACCGGCAGCTCCGTGTAAACCGTAGCAGGTAATACAGGCCACAGTAACCGGCAGCTCCGTGCAAACTGTAGCAGGTAATGCAGGCCAGAGTAACCGGCAGCTCCATGTAAACCATAGCAAGTAATGCAGGCCAGAGTAATCGGCAGCTCCATGTAAACCGTAGCAGGTAATGCAGGCCCAGTAACCGGCAGCTCCGTGTAAACCGTAGCAGGTAATACAGGCCACAGTAATCGGCAGCTCCGTGCAAACTGTAGCAGGTAATGCAGGCCAGAGTAACCGGCAGCTCCATGTAAACCATAGCAAGTAATGCAGGCCAGAGTAATCGGCAGCTCCATGTAAACTGTAGCAGGTAATGCAGGCCCAGTAACCGGCAGCTCCGTGTAAACCGTAGCAGGTAATACAGGCCACAGTAACCGGCAGCTCCGTGCAAACCGTAGCAGGTAATGCAGGCCACAGTAACTGGCAGCTCAGTATAAACTGTAGCACGTAATAAAGGCCACAGTAACTGGCAGCTCAGTATAAACTGTAGCACGTAAGAAAGGCCACAGTAACAGGCAGCTCAGTATAAACCGTAGCACGTAATACAGGTCACAGTAACTGGCAGTTCTGAACATAACTGAATGGTCAACTGAAAAGGTGAAAAAGATTCACCAAATTTACATATATGGCAGGGACTTCAAAGAATACTTGGGGGAAGTTCAAGTCATTTCTATTTTATGCCCTTAGAAATGTGAAGTAAGGGGAGCTGGGCGCTGGCGCAGTGGGTTAAGTGCACATGGCGCAAAGCGCAAGGACCGGCATAAGGATCCTGGTTCGAGCCTCTGGCTCCCCACCTGCAGGGGAGTCGCTTCACAGGCGGTGAAACAGGTCTGCAGTGTCTGTCTTTCTCTCCCCCTCTCTGTCTTCCCCTCCTCTCTCCATTTATCTCCGTCTTATCCAACAACAACAATAATAACTACAACAATAAAACAAGCAGAACAACAAAAGGGAATAAATTTAAATAATAAAAAAATGTGAAGTAAGCCTAAGGGTTATAATAAATGTTCCCATCATTCCTTTTTTCTTTGTCTTTATTATTGTTATTATTATCATTATTGTTGTTATTATTATCATCATTATTATTATTATTTTACCAGAGCACTTGCTCAGCTCTGACTTATGGCAGATGTAGGTGATTGAACCTGGACTTTAGACCCTCAGGTATGAGAGTCTCCTTATAACCATTATGTATCTACCCCTCCCATCATTCTTGAATTGTTATTAGTGGAAACAATACTGATTCCATTCAGTTCAGTTAAGCTGAGTTCAGCAGGTTTATTGAACATTTACATTTTTTTTCTTATAGAGGGATAGAGGTAAGAAGCAATTTTTTTATATTTATTTATTTTCCCTTTTGTTGCCCTTGTTGTTTTTCATTGTTGTTGTAGTTATTATTGTTGTTGATGATGATGTCATTGTTAGAACAGAAAGAAATGGAGAGATGTGGTCCCCACCTGCAGAGGAAAAGCTTCATGAGTGGTGAAGCAGGGCTGCAGATGTCTCTCTCACCCTATCTCCCTTTCCCCTCTTGATTTCTCTCTGTTTCTATGCAATAATAAATTATGCTTTTTTAAAAATTAAATAAAATAAATACAACAACAGGAAACACTAAAAAAGGAAACAATTAAAAAAAGATCTTGTAAAAATAAAAAAAGTTACCCTTCTATCAAGTCTCAGTTCCTTGTCCCCGCCCCCAGCCGCAGCCCCCGCCCCCCAAAGCCCGAGATGAACGTCCATTCTCCTTCTGTCCTCCCAAGGGGGGACTGGATGTACTTCGTCATGCTTCCATTATCCTTTTTTCTTTTTTTGTTCCTTCTTTTTTTTTAAAGTCTTTTTAAATTAATTAATTAATTAAATTTTTATTTTTATTTATAAAAAGGAAACACTGACAAAACCATAGGATAAGAGGGGTACAACTCCACACAGTTCCCACCACCAGAACTCCATATCCTGATTGCTGTCAGGCTGAGCTTCACGGGCGGGAGAGAGAGACGACCAGGGACTCATGGCTGAGTGGTACGCAGTTCAGTCTTTATTCATGTGGAAAACAGCGCAATCTAAGTTATCTCTAATCACAATCCTGTCCTTATATATCCTGAGGTGGAAGTGTCAGGTCCGAAGAGGATGTACGTAGGATAGGGGGTGGGGAGAAGGAAGAAGCATGCAAAACAGTGAGGATTAAACCAATGCCCTGGAGGCAGGGTGGTGCTTACTTAACAGTGGTTATGTAAATAGAATACAGGGTTAAGCAGGGGGGATTAAACCAATGAAACAGAAGGGGTCTTAGAAGCAGAATTTAGAAGCAGACCAACAGATAGCTTTTCTATTCTTTATCCCTCTGGGAGTATGGACCCAGGGTCATTGTGGGAGCAGACAGTGGAAGGTCTGGCTTCTGTAATTGCTTCCCCGCTGAACATGGATGTTGACAGGTGGATCCATACTCCCAGCCTGTCTCTCTCTTTCCCTAGTGGGGCAGGGCTCTGGGGAAGCAGAACTCCAGGACACATTGGTGGGGTTGTCTGTCCAGGGAAGTCTGGTTGGCATCATGGTAGCATCTGGAACCTGGTGGCTGAAAGAAGACTCAACATACAAAGCCAAACAAGTTGTTGACTGATCATGAACCTAAAGGCTGGAACAGTTCAGATGAAGAGTTGGGGGGGATCTCTGCTCTGTAGACAGCTAGTATCTTTCTTTTCTAACCGACTCTTCGGTGAATCAGCACTCAATGACCTTCAAAGGGCTGACACAGTGCAGGGCCAGCACACCTCCCTCTCACTCCCATAGTTACTGTGAGCCATTTACCAGTCCCCACACCTACATTCAGCTATCACACTTGCAAGTGTGACTGAGCAGTTAAATTGGATGTGGCTTACGGGTTTTTAAACTATTTTTATTATCTTTATTAATTTATTGGATAGAGACATCCAGAAATCGAGAAGAAGGGGATGATAGAGAGGGAGAGAGACAGAGAGACACCTGCATCCCTGCTTCACCACTCACAAAGCTTTCCCCCACAGGTGGGGACCAGGGGCTCGAACCTGGGTCCTTGTGCACTGCAACATGTGTGCTCTACCAGATGCAGCACCACCCGGCCCTGCTTATGATTTTTTTAAAAAAGGTTATGTTCTGTAAAAATGGATAGGTACTTTTGAAAGATAAGTTGGTACTAAAAAAAAACATTAAAAAGTCTACTGTTACAGGAGGTGTAGGCACGAGAGCAGACAAAAATGCAGAAGGGGATGTAAAAATCTAAGCTTGGTCAGATGTCCTTAACTTCATTATTTTGGGTTTTTTTTTTTGCCTCCAGGATTGTCACTGGGGCTCAGTGCCTGCACTACTAGTCCACTGCTCCTGGAGGCCATGTTTTCTCCATTTTGTTGCCCTGTTGTATTTATCGTTATTGTTGTCATCGTTGTTGGATAGGACAGAGAAATGGAGAGAGGAGGGGAAGACAGAGAGGGGAGAGAAAGATAGACACCTGCAGACCTGCTTCACCGCCTGTGAATCAAACCCCCTTCAGGTGGGGAGCCAGGGCTTGAACCAGAGTCCTGAAGCTAGTCCTTGTGCTAAGGGGCACAGTGCAAGGACAGTGACAACAAGTGAGAAAATCAAGATGCCAGCATTTCAAGGTTGTACATGTGCCCACTGCCTTTTTTTTTTAAGCATTTTGATTCCTGATTTATTTTTCTTTTCACCTTTCCATGGCAAGAGTAGTCAAAGACCACTCCAGTCCCCAGGTATGTGTCTAAAAGCTGGCTGTCTTCCAGAAATACAACTAGGCTCAAAGGGGAAACTCCATGCAAGAACAGAACTTCCCTGACCTTTTCCTTCTTAATAATGATAATAATATATATATTTAATATATATAATATACTTAGTTATTATGATGAAGAGAGGAGAGTCCTCACTGGAGCCTCAGGCATGAAAGCTGATACTTTGATAGGCTGAGTTTAAATCATGGTTTTTCCTCTCCTCTTTCTACTTCTTCCCTTCTCTTTTGTTGGTATGCATGAGACCCCTTCTGTTTCATTTGGTTTAAATCCCCCCTGCTTAACACTATTCTATTTACATAACCACTTCATTCTATTTACATAACCACTGTTAACAAGCACCACCCTCCCCCCAGGGCATTGGTGGTTCAGTGATAGGATTCTCACCTGCTCCGCCCTCTCCTTGTCACACTCTGATTTTCCCAGTCACTGTTCTCTTCACCCTCTCTATGTCACATCCTGTTTCCACCTTACTTGGCAAGTATATATAAAGACAGCATTGTGAGTTTTAGAGTACCTTGAGTTTAGCTTAGCTCGTCTTAGATTGTGCTGCATCCTGCATGAATAAAGAGATACTGCCTACAGCTCATCCATGAGTCCCTGGTCGTCTGTTACCCACCCGTGAAGCCAGCCCGGCGAAAACAACATAACCCATCGAAAACAATACTCTTTCATCTTCTTCTTCCCTTATTGGATATAAACAGCCAGAAATCAAGAGGGAAGGGCAGAGAGAAAGAGAGACACTTGCAGCCCTGTTTCACCACTCTCAAAGATTTCCCCCTACAGGTGGGGACAGGGTCTTGAAGCCGGGCCCTTGAGCACTGTAACGTGTGCTCAACCAGATGCACCACCACCTGGGCTGCACCCCCATCCCCTGTTCCTCCTCTTCTTCTTCCTTTCCCTCCTCTTCCTCTTCTTTTCCTTCTCCTTTCTTTTCTCTCCAGCCCTTTCATTTATAGGAGGACCAGAGTTGGAATGAGGGTTGTGGTTCTTTTTTGTCTCTTCCTTGTAATTGTCTTGTTGACCTGTTTGTAACATCCTTTAAGGAGTTAGTGTACAAAAAAGTGTGTGATCCTCCTGGATACCTAAGGGCTGTGCCAGGCTAGCTTCCCCAAAGAGACGAGGAACTCGTGGCAGCATGGTAATATAATTCTTTATTGATGCAGATGCTCCAAAGTCGGGTGTGAGCACAGTGGGTTTAGGCCATGTGGAGCTACCAAAATGGCAGCCTCCCACTAGGCAAACCAGCCCTTCTCCAGGTCAAGACTCAGAAGAGAAAAAAAGCAAAACCGGAACATCAGCAGGCTTTATAGGGTAAAAACCGGAAGTGGCAAGTTGGAAACGGAAATGGCTATGAAAGTGAGTGGAGAGGGGCAAAAGGCATGCTAGGAAGGTGGAAGCGTCCTTACCAACTGTTGTAATGGTTTTACCTGAATTAGCAATACCCTGAGGAGATAACGTGGTGGGGATCTTTCAGGCAAAACAATGATTATATATATGAACCATAGTGTCAGCAATGGAGCAGAGCAGGAGGGGGGGGCTTTACAGCCTGACAGGGCTGGTCTCTATCCAATTTCCTCTTTACTTGTTTGCATCACAGTTTTTGGATCCTCTAAGAGAGTTGTCAGGACTTCCAGAGGCAGGGCTATGAGCAGCAGCAGATCTGTTTCTCTCCTCTCCTTTTCTTTCCTCTCCTAGATCAACTAGGAATACCAAAGGAGACCACCTGGGACCAAAACAAAACAGGACTAGAACAACTACAGGAACCCACCAAATCACCGGTGAGTGCAAACACACTTGGCTGGTGACAGAGAGGAGCCTAGGGAGAGACTAAGTGTCTGGTAACAGTCTGACACTCTATCAGTTGAGACACCACCTCCAATCTGTTCCAGCAACAAGGGGACAACTGAAGGGAGGAGAGGACTCCCTGGAGACTCACCAAGTGCAACTCTGAGTCTCCATTGCTACTGCCCTCAGAATCTGGAGCAGCAGCAGGGAGGGACAACGGGGGACAGAGATCTAACCAGGAAACTCAAGAGAAGACCTATACCTTGGTGGCATAGCTGTGGGTCTGTAAAAGTCTCTTTGCATAACCGCTGGACTATCTCTGCCACACCCTGCTTTATCTCTTGGTCAGGAGTCAGTGATTAAGATAAGAAGCCTACTTATAGTTTAGAAGCCCTCAGGCTCCCATAGCCTACAGAGAAGAAAAAAAAAGAGGGTTTTAAATCACTGAGCCCCAACTCAGAGATTAAAATACTATTGAAACAACTGTTAACTTCCACCACTGTGAACCCTTTAATTACCTTACTTAGACACAAGTCAATCTAGGAAACAGTAATCAGTAATTTGAAAAGTACTAAGAGAGGGAACTAATAACATAATATATAAAATGGGTAAACCAACAAGAAGAAATATTGGAGAAATGAACCAGAACAACAGTTCAGCTAAAAGCCCTCCAAAGGGTGAAGCACAAAATAATGAGTTCAAAATACAAACATTAGCTAAAGAAATAATCACAGGAGTGAGTAAAGAATTTGAAAGAATTGTAATCAGAAATACAGGAACAATAAATGAGACTCTGGAAGAAAACACTAACTATCTCAAGGTTATTAGAGAGCTGAAAGCTGAAATAGCTGATCTAAGAACACAACTAGCTGAAAAAGCTAAAACAGTATCAGAACAGGGTGACAAAATATATGAACTCCAGAAAACAGTAGAGGGCAGAGAGAATAGAATCAATGAGGCTGAAGACAGAATTAGCAAGATCGAGGATGAATTAGAGACAACTAAAAAAGAAGTAAGAGATCTCAAAAAGATTAAGAGATGCTGAAAACAACAACAGAGTCCTATGGGATGACTTCAAAAGAAACAATATATGCATTATTGGCTTACCAGAGGAAGAAAGAGAGGGAGAGGAAGAAAGCATTCTTCGGGCCATAATAGCTGAAAACTTCTCTAGTCTAGACAACATTAAAGACATACAGATTCAAGAAGCCCAGAGGGTCCCAAACAGAATTAACCCAGACTTAAATACACCAAGACACATCATATTTAGAATGAAAAGGAATAAGGATAAAGAAAGGATCCTGAATGCTGCAAGAGAAAAACAAAGAGTCATCTACAGAGGAAAACCCATAAGATTAGCAGGAGACTTCTCCACACAAACACTACAGGCCAGAAGAGATTGGCAAAATATCTATCGAGTGCTCAAAGGCTTTCAACCAAGACTACTGTATCCTGCTAGACTGTCATTCAGACTAGATGGAGGCATCAAAACCTTCTCAGACAAGCAACAGTTGAAGGAATCACTATCACCAAGCCTACCCTGAAAGAAGTTCTGAAAAGTCTTCTATAAACAGTCAGACCATCATAAATAGGACATATATCAGAACACTCTAAAACTCTACAAGAATGGCGTTAAAATATCTTCAATCTTTGATATCAATAAATGTCAATGGCATGAATTCACCTATTAAACGACACAGAGTAGGAAGATGGATCAGAAAATACAACCCAACAATATGCCATCTACAGGAAACCCACCTAACTCAACAAGACAAACACAGACTTAAAGTGAAAGGACGGAAAACTATCATACAAGCCAATGGCCCACAAAAAAGGGCAGGAACAGTTATTCTCATATCTGACATGATAGACTTTAAAATAGATAAGATTAAAAAAGATAGGAATGGACACTACTTAATGCTCAGAGGATCAGTCAATCAAGAAGACTTAACAATTATTAACATCTATGCACCCAATAAGAAGCCATCTAAATACATCAAATGTCTACTTAAAGAGCTACAGCAATATATTAAAAGCAACACAGTCATAGTAGGGGACTTCAACACCCACTCTCTCAACTTGACAGATCATCCAGGCAGAAAATCAATAAAGACATAAGGGAGCTAAATGAAGAGATAGATAAACTAGAACTATTGGACATTTTCAGAGTCATTCATCCCAAAAAACTGGAATACACATTTTACTCAAATCCACATGGGTCATTCTCAAGGATAGATCATATGTTAGGCCACAAAGACAGCATCAACAAATTCAAGAGCATTGAAATCATCCCAAGTATCTTCTCAGACCACAGTGGAACTAAACTAACACTTAACAATGAACAAAAGATTAGTAATAGTCCCAAAATATGGAAGCTCAACAGTACACTTCTTAATAACCTCTGGGTCAAAGAGGAAATCAAGGAAGAAATCAAAATGTTTCGAGAGTTCAATGAAAATGAAGACACAAGCTATCAAAATATTTGGGACACAGCTAAGGCAGTACTGAGAGGGAAGTTCATAGCCATACAAGCACACATTAGGAAACAAGAAAAAGCACAAATAAACAGCCTGATTGCACATCTTAAAGACCTAGAAGAAGAAGAACAAAGGAACCCTAAAGCAACAAGAAGGACAGAAATCTCTAAAGTTAGGGCAGAAATCAATAACATTGAAAATAAGAAAACCATACAATAGATCAACGAAAGTAAATGTTGGTTCTTCGAAAGAGTGGACAAAATTGACAAACCTTTAGCCAGACTCACAAAACAAAAAAGGGAGAAGACCCAAATAAGTCGGATACTAAATGAAAGAGGAGATATCACAACAGACACCGCAGAAATTCAGCATATCATGTGAGGCTTCTATGAACAACTATATGCCACCAAGCTAGAGAACCTGGAAGAAATGAATGATTTCCTAGATACCTACCAACTTCCAAAACTAATTAAAGAGGAAGTGGATAACATGAACAGGCCCATCACAGCTAATGAAATTGAAACAGTTATCAAAAATCTCCCCAAAGATAAAAGTCCTGGACCAGATGGTTTTACAAATGAATTCTACAAAACCTTCAAAGAAGAACTAATACCTCTACTTTTAAAAGTCTTCCAGAAGATTGAAGACACTGGAATACTTCCTGCCAGCTTCTATGAAGCCAAAATCACTCTGATACCAAAAGCAGACAGGGACACAACCAAAAAAGAAAACTTAAGACCAATATGTCTGATGAACATAGATGCTAAAATACTGAACAAAATTCTAGCCAACCGGATACAGCAGTATATTAAATGTGTCCTGGAGCTCCACTTCTCCAGAGACCCACCCCACTAGGGAAAGAGAGAGGCAGACTGGGAGTATGGACCGACCAGTCAACGCCCATGTTCAGCGGGGAAGCAATTACAGAAGCCAGACCTTCCACCTTCTGCACCCACAATGACCCTGGGTCCATGCTCCCAGAGGTATAGAGAGTGGGAAAGCTATAAGGGGAGGGGGTAGGATATGGAGATTGGGTGGTGGGAATTGTGTGGAGTTGTACCCCTCCTACCCTATGGTTTTGTTAATTAATCCTTTCTTACATAAAAAAAAGAAAGAAAGAAAGAAAACTAACCAGATACAAACTGAAAAAAAAAAACAAACAAAGAAGACTAAGGCAAATATAAACCGATGGGACTATATCAAATTAAAAAGCTTCTTCACAGCAAAAGAAACCACTACCCAAACCAAGAGACCCCTCACAGAATGGGAGAAGATCTTTACATGCCATACATCAGATAAGAGTTTAATAACCAACATATATAAAGAGCTTGCCAAACTCAACAACAAGACAACAAATAACCCCATCCAAAAATGGGGAGAGGACATACACAGAATATTCACCACAGAAGAGACCCAAAAGGCTGAGAAACACATGAAAAAAATGCTCCAAGTCTCTGATTGTCAGAAAAATGCAAATAAAGACAACAATGAGATACCACAATGAGATATTCTCCTGTGAGAATATCATACATCAGAAAAGGTAACAGCAGCAAATGCTGGAGAGGGTGTGGGGTCAAAGGAACCCTCCTACACTGCTGGTGGGAATGTAAATTGGTCCAGCCTCTGTGGAGAACAGTCTGGAGAACTCTCAGAAGGCTAGAAATGGACCTACCCTGTGATCCTGCAATTCCTCTCCTGGGGATATATCCTAAGGAACCCAACACAGCCATCCAAAAAGATCTGTGTACAGATATGTATGTTCTTGGCAGCACAATTTGTAATAGCGAAAACCTGGAAGCAACCCAGGTGTCCAACAACAGATGAGTGGCTGAGCAAGTTGTGGTCTAGATACACAATGGATAACTACTCAGCTGTACAACTGGTGACTTCACCGTTTTAAGCCAATCTTGGATGGACCTTGAAAAATTCATGTTCAGTGAAATAATTCAGAAACAGAAGGATGAATATGGGATGATCTCACTCTCAGGCCGAAGTTGAACAACAAGATCAGAAAGAAAACACAAGTAGACCCTGAACTGGAATTGGTGTATTGCACCAAAGTAAAAGACTCTAGGGTGGGTGGGAGGGGAGAATACAGGTCCAAGAAGGATTCAGAGGACCCAGTGGGGGTTGTATTGTTATATGGGAAATTGGGGAATGTTATGCATGTACAAACTATTGTACTTACTGTTGAATATAAAACATTAATTCCCCAATAAAAAAATTGGAAAAAAAAGAAAAAGAATAGAAGAAAAAAAAAATGAGAGAGTTGTCTCAGGGTGCCGGGCTGGGCTAGCTTCGCGGGCAGTAGAGAGACGACCAGGGACTCATGGCTGAGCTGGGAAGCAGTATATCTCATTTATTAATCAGATACATTGCCTTTTGTGCATCTCTTCACTGGAAGTGACAAGGGAAAGGAAATGACTAGGAGAGGGAGCAGAGCAAAAAAAAAGAGCACCAACAGAACAAAGATTCCATCTAACCAGTGGGGATTAAACCAATGAAAACAATGATTATGTCAATAGACCACAGCCTCAAGCAATGCAGCAGAAGAGGTCTTAGAAGCAGAATTTAGAAGCATAGCAACAACAGGGCCCAGGTGGTGGCACACCTGCTTAAGTACATGGATTACTGTGGACAAGGACCTGGGATCAAGACCCTGGTCCCCACCTGCAGAGGGAAAGCTTCATGAGTGGTGAAGCAGGGCTGCAGGTATCTCTCAGTCTCTCTCCCACTGTCTCCCACTACCCTCTCAATTTTTTTCTCTCTATCCAGTAATAAATAAATAAATAAATGCCTTAGCTGCTTTCTTTATAAAATAGGGAGAAATCAGAGGTCAGTGCTTAAGTGCTGAGCAAAGTTCTGAGCGGGGTGTAGCGTGAGGCTATTTAGTGAGGGCTGTTTAGTGAGGGCTGTTTAGTGGGGTTGTTTAGTGAGGGCTGTTTAATGAGGGCTATTTATTGGGGGCTGTTTAGTGAGGGCTGTTTATTGGGGGCTGTTTAGTGAGGGCTGTTTATTGATGGCTGTTTAGTGAGGTTGTTTAGTGTGGGCTGTTTAGTGAGGGCTGTTTAGTAAGAGCTGTTTAGTGAGGGCTCTTTAGTGTGGGCTGTTTAGTGAGGGCTGTTTATTGAGGGCTGTTTAGTGAGGTTGTTTAGTGAGGGCTGTTTAGTGAGGGCTGTTTAGTGAGGGCTGTTTATTGAGGGCTGTTTAGTGAGGTTGTTTAGTGAGGGCTGTTTAGTGAGGGCTGTTTAGTGAGGTTGTTTAGTGAGGGCTGTTTATTGAGGGCTGTTTAGTGAGGGCTGTTTATTGGGGGCTGTTTAGTGAGGTTGTTTAGTGAGGGCTGTTTAGTGAGGGCTGTTTATTGGGGGCTGTTTAGTGAGGTTGTTTAGTGAGGGCTGTTTATTGGGGGCTGTTTAGTGAGGGCTGTTTATTGATGGCTGTTTAGTGAGGTTGTTTAGTGTGGGCTGTTTAGTGAGGGCTGTTTAGTAAGGGCTGTTTAGTGAGGTTGTTTAATGAGGGCTGTTTAGTGAGGGCTGTTTAGTGAGGGCTGTTTAGTGAGGTTGTTTAGTGAGGGCTGTTTAGTGAGGGCTGTTTAGTAAGGGCTGTTTAGTGAGGTTGTTTAATAAGGGCTGTTTAGTGAGGGCTGTTTAGTGAGGGCTGTTTATTGGGGGTTGTTTAATGAGGTTGTTTAGTGAGGGCTGTTTAGTGAGGGCTGTTTAGTGAGGTTGTTTAGTGAGGGCTGTTTAATGAGGGCAGTTTAGTGAGGGCTGTTTACTGGGAGCTGTTTAGTGAGGTTGTTTATTGGGGGCTGTTTAGTGAGGGCTGTTTATTGAGGGCTGTTTATTGGGGCTTGTTTAGTGAGGGCTGTTTAGTGAGGGCTGTTTAATGAGGCTGTTTAGTGAGGCTATTTAGTGAGGGCTGTTTAGTGAGGGCTGTTTAGTGAGGGCTGTTTAGTGAGGCTGTTTAGTGAGGGCTGTTTAGTGAGGTTGTTTAGTGAGGGCTGTGTAGTGAGGTTGTTTAGTGAGGGCTGTTTAGTGAGGTTGTTTAGTGAATGCTGTTGAGTGAGGTTGTTTAGTGGGGGCTGTTTAGTGAGGGCTGTTTAGTGAGGGCAGTTTAGTGAGGGCTGTTTATTGGGGGCTGTTTAGTGAGGTTGTTTAGTGAGGGCTGTTTAGTGAGGGCTGTTTAGTGTGGGCTGTTTAGTGAGGGCAGTTTAGTGAGGGCTGTTTATTGGGGGCTGTTTATTGGGGGCTGTTTAGTGAGGGCTGTTTAGTGAGGTTGTTTAGTGAGGGCTGTTTAGTGAGTGCTGTTTATTGAGGGCTGTTTAGTGAGGTTGTTTAGTGAGGGCTGTTTAGTGAGGGCTGTTTAGTGAGGTTGTTTAGTGAGGTTGTTTAGTGAGGGCTGTTGTTGTATGCTTTACATTCGAGAGTGCTTGGTGCCGCCGCAGGGGAAAGAGGCAGGAGATTTCTGTTTGGTGATTAGTTTGGTTTAGTTTATGAATCGTTGTTCCTGAATAAAGAAATATAGCTTCCCAGCCCAGCCGTATGTCTCTGGTTATCTCTGTTACCCGCCCGTGAAGCTAGCCTGGCCAGCTGAAGCCCCGAATTTTAACAACAATGGCGGCCATGTAGACCTGACCTGCACATGTCTCAGATAAGTGAAGACAATTTGGCTACCTATGTACTATGGCCTTCTCTTCTGCTTGTGAAGAGATCTCCAAAGGCCTCTGCTCTTTCTTCACAAGACTGTTTTGCTGTTTCTGGAACATTTATCTCTTGAGTTTTATCTCTGTGGTTTATCTCTGTGGTTTCCACGTGCTCGGGCGCACTCAAAACAGCCAGATGAGTCGGGAAGAGCCAGCGGGCAAGAGGCGAGGCACTGAGCTGCCTCTTCCACCTGGTGGAACAGCCAGCCAGCCGGCTGCGTCCAGACAACCCCGCGCACCGCGCCCGCAGCCCCGCAGCCCCGCAGCCCACAGGAGGCTGACGCCAGCACAGAGGAACCCAACGCCACCACACAGGAGGCCGACGCCAGCACACAGGAGCCTGATGCCAACATGCTGGAGCCTGATGCCAACACGCAGGAGCCCAATGCCAACACGCTGGAGCCTGATGCCACCACGCAGGAGCCCGATGCCAGCACCCAGGTCAGCCCACAGGAGCCGGCTCTCCACCGCGTGGCACAGGGCACTGGACGCGTGATCCCTCCATGCTGCTCAGCCACTGTGAACAGGGCAGCAGACATGGCAGGGCCTTGGGGCAGGGCCGCGGGGGCCTATCATGGCCGCCACCCCTGGGCACCTCAGCCCACGCCTTCTACAAGGCTGGCCCGCCCGCCCTCATGCTATGAATTCTGGAACGATCCCGGACCTCCCGGACCCCCGGGCTCCCTGCCGAAACTGGACATCCTGGCAGAGATCCTCAGCTCCGGTCTGAAGGCAGACAAGCTGGAGTACGCAGAGATTCGTGCAGAGATCGCAACCTGAAATTCCTAGAAGTGAAGCTGCCCAAGAGACCACCACTGGACAACGCACCCCCCCAACAACTAAGACAGTACATACCTAAATTCGTGTTTGAAATGACATGTCTTCATAACAAAGGTTTCTCTCCTTGTGCATTAATGACCTTGTTTTTGTCTATGTTTAAAGTTTGGTAAACAGTAACTTTAAGGCTAAATTCTTACTAGACAAAGTTAAATGAAAAAGGTTTTCAACGTAATTCTCATAAAGATAAAATTAACTTACATTTAAAGTCTGAGGTAAAAATTAGTTAACAATCAATATATTTTAACTAAGTTGGTCTAAACAAAAGGTTAAATAGACTTGTTGATATGTAAAACTCTCCATCACCTTCTCTATTAAAATTGGTAGATTACACAATGGCTATTCTAATTATTCTCATGCCTGAGGTTTCCTTTCCTGCGCACACCTAGGGTGTGTCTCCATCTTGAATGGGTGTAACAAAAGGTTAAAAAGACGTTGTTGATATGTAAAAGTCTCAAATTCCTTCTCTATTAGAAACATTAGATTGCACTATGATTATGCTAATGACAAGTTTTATTTCATAGTAAGCAAATTGCAGCCAGCTGCCTTTGGAACTCTAGGCCATTCCCCACCCCCATGCAAATGCCTGTCGAGGCAAGTACGCCCCCCAGAGGCAAGAAATGTTTTTTTTAAGCTGATAAAGTTTTGCCCACAGAGGCAAAATATGGCCCCCTCAGGTCTTCCCTTGGCAGCACACTTGTTCTTGTTACTTGCTTACATGTTTCTCCATGTTTGTGCCAGTTTCTTTTTTAAAAAATGCCTGTATGATATAGGTTTCTGTTCACCCCATACCCCTGATACTGTGGCATTTAGTTAAAAAGAAAAGGGGGAATTGTTGTATGCTTTACATTGGGTTGTTCTAGCTCTCCCCCTGCCAAGAAAATTGGATGAGTCCTGCTAGTTTCGCGGGCCTGCCTGGCCCCGCCCCAAGGAACCCCAAGAGAGTTCCAGAGTTGCAGAGTTCGAGAGTGCTTGTCTCGGCTGCAGGGGAAGGAGGCAGGAGAGTTCTGTTTGGTGATTAGTTTGTCTTAGTTTATAAATTGTTGATCCTAAATAAAGAAATACAGCTTCCCTGCCTAGCCGTATGTCTCTGGTCATCTCTGTTACCCGCCTGTGAAGCTAGCCTGGCCAGCTAGAGCCTCCGAATTTTAACAGCAGGCTGTTTAGTGAGTGCTGTTTATTGAGGGCTGTTTATTGAGGTTGTTTAGTGAGGGCTGTTTAGTGTGGGCTGTTTATTGAGGGCTGTCTAGTGAGGGCTGTTTATTGGGGGCTGTTTAGTGAGGGCTGTTTATTGGGGGCTGTTTAGTGTGGGCTGTTTATTGGGGGCTGTTTAGTGTGGGCTGTTTAGTGTGGGCTGTTTAGTGAGGTCTGTTTAGTGAGGTTGTTTTTTGGGGGCTGTTTAGTGAGGTTGTTTAGTGAGGGCTGTTTAGTGAGGGCTGTTTAGTGAGGGCTGTCTAGTGAGGGCTGTTTATTGGGGGCTGTTTAGTGTGGGCTGTTTAGTGTGGGCTGTTTAGTGAGGTCTGTTTAGTGAGGTTGTTTATTGGGGGCTGTTTAGTGAGGTTGTTTAGTGAGGGCTGTTTCGTGTGGGCTGTTTAGTGAGGGCTGTCTAGTGAGGGCTGTTTATTAGGGGCTGTTTAGTGAGGGCTGTTTAGTGAGGGCTGTTTATTGGGGGCTGTTTAGTGTGGGCTGTTTAGTGAGGTCTGTTTAGTGAGGTTGTTTATTGGGGGCTGTTTAGTGAGGTTGTTTAGTGAGGGCTGTTTACTGTGGGCTGTTTAGTGAGGGCTGTCTAGTGAGTGCTGTTTATTGGGGGCTGTTTAGTGAGGGCTGTCTAGTGAGGGTAGTTTATTGGGGGCTGTTTAGTGTGGGCTGTTTAGTGAGGTCTGTTTAGTGAGGGTAGTTTATTGGGGGCTGTTTAGTGTGGGCTGTTTAGTGAGGTCTGTTTAGTGAGGTTGTTTATTGGGGGCTGTTTATTGGGGGCTGTTTAGTGAGGTTGTTTAGTGGGGGCTGTTTATTGAGGGCTGTGTAGTGAGGTCTGTTTAGTGAGGGCTGTTTAGTGAGGTTGTTTAGTGAGGACTGTTTAGTGAGGGCTGTTTAGTGAGTGCTGTTTATTTAGGGCTGTTTAGTGAGGTTGTTTAGTGAGGGCTGTTTAGTGAGATTGTTTAGTGGGGGCTGTTTAGTGTGGTTGTTTAGTGAGGGCTGTTTAGTGAGGTTGTTTAGTGGGGGCTGTTTAGTGAGGTTGTTTAGTGAGGGCTGTTTAGTGAGGGCTGTTCAGTGAAGGCTGTTTATTGGGGGCTGTTTAGTGAGGTTGTTTAGTGAGGGCTGTTTAGTGAGGGTTGTTCAGTGGGGGCTGTTTAGTGAGGTTGTTTAGTGAGGACTGTTTAGTGAGGGCTGTTTAGTGAGGGTTGTTTAGTGGGGGCTGTTTAGTGAGGTTGTTTAGTGAGGGCTGTTTAGTGAGGTTGTTTAGTTAGGTTGTTTAGTGAGGACTGTTTAGTGAGGGTTGTTTAGTGGGGGATGTTTAGTGAGGTTGTTTAGTGAGGTTGTTTAGTGTGGACTGTTTAGTGAGGGCTGTTTAGTGATTGCTGTTTATTTAGGGCTGTTTAGTGAGGGCTGTTTAGTGAGGTTGTTTAGTGAGGGCTGTTTAGTGAGGTTGTTTAGTGGGGGCTGTTTAGTGTGGTTGTTTAGTGAGGGCTGTTTAGTGAGGTTGTTTAGTGGGGGCTGTTTAGTGAGGTTGTTTAGTGAGGGCTGTTTAGTGAGGGCTGTTTAGTGAGGGCTGTTCAGTGAAGGCTGTTTATTGGGGGCTGTTTAGTGCGGTTGTTTAGTGAGGGCTGTTTAGTGAGGGCTGTTTAATGAAGGCTGTTTAGTGTGGGCTGTTTAATGAGGGATGTTTATTGGGGGCTGTTTAATGAGGTTGTTTAGTGAAAGCTGTTTAGTGAGGTTGTTTAGTGAGGGCTGTTTAGTGAGGTTGTTTAGTGAGGGCTGTTTATTGGGGGCTGTTTAGTGAAGTCTGTTTATTGAGGGCTGTTTAGTGTGGGCTGTTTAGTGTGGGCTATTTAGTGAGGGCTGTGTAGTGAGGTCTGTTTATTGAGGGCTGTTTAGTGAGGTTGTTTATTGAGGGCTGTTTAGTGAGGTTGTTTAGTGAGGGCTGTTTAGTTAGGTTGTTTAGTGAGGACTGTTTAGTGAGGGTTGTTTAGTGGGGGCTGTTTAGTGAGGTTGTTTAGTGAGGTTGTTTAGTGAGGACTGTTTAGTGAGGGCTGTTTAGTGAGTGCTGTTTATTTAGGGCTGTTTAGTGAGGTTGTTTAGTGAGGGCTGTTTAGTGAGATTGTTTAGTGGGGGCTGTTTAGTGTGGTTGTTTAGTGAGGGCTGTTTAGTGAGGTTGTTTAGTGGGGGCTGTTTAGTGAGGTTGTTTAGTGAGGGCTGTTTAGTGAGGGCTGTTCAGTGAAGGCTGTTTATTGGGGGCTGTTTAGTGAGGTTGTTTAGTGAGGGCTGTTTAGTGAGGGCTGTTTAGTGAGGGCTGTTTAATGAAGGCTGTTTAGTGTGGGCTGTTTAATGAGGGCTGTTTATTGGGGGCTGTTTAGTGAGGTTGTTTAGTGAGGTTGTTTATTGAGGGCTGTTTAGTGAGGTTGTTTAGTGAGGGCTGTTTAGTTAGGTTGTTTAGTGTGGACTGTTTAGTGAGGGTTGTTTAGTGGGGGCTGTTTATTGAGGGCTGTTTATTGAGGGCTGTTTAGTGAGGTTGTTTAGTGGGGGATGTTTAGTGATGTTCTTTAGTGAGGGCTGTTTAGTGAGGGCTGTTTAGTGAGGTTGTTTAGTTAGGGCTGTTTATTGAGGGCTGTTTAGTGAGGTTGTTTAGTGAGGGCAGTTTAGTGAGGGCTGTTTATTGGGGGCTGTTTAGTGTGGGCTATTTAGTGAGGGCTTTTTAGTGAGGGCTGTTTAGTGAGGGCTGTTTAGTGAGGGCTGTTTATTGGGGGCTGTTTAGTGTGGGCTGTTTAGTGTGGGTTTTTTAGTGAGGTCTGTTTAGTGAGGTTGTTTAGTGAGGGCTGTTTAGTGAGCGTTGTTTATTGGGGGCTGTTTAGTGAGGGCTGTCTAGTGAGGGCTGTTTATTGAGGGCTGTTTAGTGAGGTTGTTTAGTGAGGGCTGTTTAGTGGGGGCCGTCTCAACTTACATTGAAAATGGATTCCAGAAGAATTTAATGACGGGTGCTGTCTTTGTTGATCTCACAGCAGCCTATGACACGGTCTGGCATCGTGGTCTCCTAGTCAAGATCTCAAGATGCCTGCCTCCATGGGTGGCCAACACTATATCGTTTCTTCTCCAAAACAGAAGATTCCGGGTACATCTGGGTGACAAGTCTAGCAAATGGAGACTTGTCTCAAGTGGCCTCCCCCAGGGCTCTGTTCTGGCTCCTACGCTATTTAATATTTACATCAATGACCTCCCAGAAACTTCTTCAAGGAAGTTCATCTACGCCGATGACATCTGCTGTGCAACTCAGGCATCCAAATTCGACATCCTCGAGGAAACACTCACAAAAGACATGTCTCTGATATCTGATTTCTGTAAAAAATGGCGACTAATCCCTAGCACTGCAAAAATGGTATCATCTGTTTTCCACCTACACCATGCCTCGGCCTCGTGTGAGCTTAATGTGCAGCTTGACGATACGAGAATCCGGCATGAAGCCTAGCCAGTCTATCGTGGCATTACTCTCGATCGCACTCTGTCATTTCACGAACATCTCATAAAAACTGCAGCAAAGGTGGGCGCGAGGAATAACATCATTGCAAGACTGGCCAGCTCCTCATGGGGCGTGAGCGCTTCCATACTACGATCATCATCTCTGGCATTATGCTATTCCACTGCAGAATACTGTGCCCCAGTATGGTTCCGTAGCCCCCATGCCCACTTGGTCGACTCCAAATTATATTCCTCCATGAGGATAATTTCTGGAACCATCCGTTCCACCCCGGTTCCATGGCTGCCAGTTCTTAGCAACATCACCCCGCCAGATATTCGTCGCGATGCGGCATCATCTAAGTTCATTTCCCACGTCTACGCTCGACCGGACCTGCCAATATACGCGAATATCTTCGCCCACCCTGTCCAACGCTTGACGTCTCGTCACCCAATCTGGTCCCCTACGCCTACACTGAGCTTCTCTGTTCCAGTCTCTTGGAAACAGAGCTGGCAGTCAGCTGAGGTAAAGAACAAACCCCTCATCACAGACCCCTGCAAGTGTCAACCCGGCTTTGACCTAGCACGTTATGATGGGGCCCTCCTCAATCACTATAGAACAGGCCATGGCTGGTGCGCCGCTGTGTTCCATCGCTGGGGAGCCAGAGACGACCCGAACTGCCCCTGCGGCTACAGACAATGACCCACATATTCAATGACTGCCACCTCTCCAGATTCAAAGGAGGTCTCGAAACTTTACATCAGGCTCAACCTGACGCTGTTGACTGGCTACGGAAGAAGGGTAAACGCTAGAAGAAGAAGAAGTGGGGGCTGTTTAGTGAGGTTGTTTAGTGAGGGCTGTCTAGTGAGGGCTGTTTATTGGGGGCTGTTTAGTATGGGCTGTTTAGTGTGTTTAGTGAGGGCTGTTTAGTGAGGTTGTTTACTGAGGGCTATTTAGTGAGGGCTGTTTAGTGAGCTTGTTTAGTGGGGGCTGTTTAGTGAGGGCTGTTTAGTGAGGGCTGTTTATTGGGGGCTGTTTAGTGTGGGCTGTTTAGTGAGGTTGTTTACTGGGGGCTGTTTGGTGAGGGCTGTTTAGTGAGGGCTGTTTAGTGAGGGCTGTTTATTGGGGGCTGTTTAGTATGGGCTGTTTAGTGTGTTTAGTGAGGGCTGTTTAGTGAGGTTGTTTACTGAGGGCTATTTAGTGAGGGCTGTTTAGTGAGCTTGTTTAGTGGGGGCTGTTTAGTGAGGGCTGTTTAGTGAGGGCTGTTTATTGGGGGCTGTTTAGTGTGGGCTGTTTAGTGAGGTTGTTTACTGGGGGCTGTTTATTGAGGGCTGTTTATTGGGGCCTGTTTAGTGAGGGCTGTTTATTGGGGGCTGTTTAGTGTGGGCTGTTTAGTGAGGTTGTTTACTGGGGGCTGTTTGGTGAGGGCTGTTTAGTGAGGGCTGTTTATTGGGGCCTGTTTAGTGAGGGCTGTTGAGTGAGGGCTGTTTATTGAGGGCTGTTTAGTGAGGGCTGTTTATTGAGGGCTGTTTAGTGAGGGCTGTTTAGTGATGGCTGTTTAGTGAGGGCTGTTTAGTGAGGGCTGTTTATTGAGGGCTGTTTAGTGAGGGCTGTCTATTGAGGTCTGTTTAGTGAAGGCTGTCTAGTGAGGTCTGTTTAGTGAGGTTGTTTAGTGGGGGCTGTTTGGTGAGGGCTGTTTAGTGAGGGCTGTCTAGTGAGGGCTGTCTACTGAGGGCTGTTTATTGAGGGCTGTCTAGTGAGGCTTTTTAGTGAGGACTGTTTAGTGGAGGCTGTTTAATGAGGACTGTTTAGTGGGAGCTGTCTTGTGGGGCTGTCTAGTGAGAGCTGTTTTGTGGGTCTGTTTTTGTAGACTGTTCTGAGGGTCTGACTGGGTGCACCAGCTGGCTACCAGGGCTGCAGCTACTGTGTCAACAGTCCTACAGTGGAAGCACCTTTGCCCTGAACCTAAGCAGCTCTGAGGCTGGTGGGGCCATGCTGGCTGTAGGCTGGCTCTGTGCTTGGTGCTGGGCTGGGCTGGTGAGGTGGCTCCCAAGCTCTGGATGCAGGTTCCTTGGGGGGGTGGGGGGGGGTTCTAGAGGTGAGGAGAGAGGGGAGGGGATGAGAGAGGGGATGGGGAAGGGGAGGAGAGAGGGGAGGGGAGGAGGAGAGAGGGGAGGGGAGGTGGAAGGGGAGGAGAGATGGGAGTGGAGGAGGAGAGAAGGGGAGGGGAGGGGAAAAGAGGAGAGGGGAGTAGATAGGGGAGGTGAGGGGAGAGGGGAGGAGAGGAAAGGAGGGGAGAGGGGAGGAGAGGAGTAGGGGAGGAGAGAGGGAAGCAGATTGGGAGGAGGGGAGAGGAGAGAAGAGATAGAGGAAGAGGGGTAGGGGAGGAGGGGAGAGGGGAGAGGGGAGAGGGGAGAGGGGAGAGGGGAGAGGGGAGAGGGGAGCGGATTGGGTGGGAGGAGGGGAGAGGAGAGGAGAGAGGGTAGGAGAGAGGGGAAGGGAGAGGGGAGGAGATGGGAGGAGGGGAGAGGGGAGGCGAGGAGCAGGAGTGGAGGAGGGAAGGAGGAGGGGAAGGAGAGGAGAGCGGGAGGAGGAGCAGGGCAGCGGGAGGAGGAGCAGGGAGAGGGGAGGGAGGAGCGGGGCCGGCCCGGGAAGTGCGACGTGTCTGCGGCCCTTTTAAACGTCCCGCAGCCGCGGCCGGCGCCCAGGTCTCGGCTCCCAGCCGCCCGCAGCCGCCGCCCCGTCCCGCGTCCGCCGGCATGTCGGGGGTCAAGAAGCAGAAGACGGTAGGCTGCGCCCTCCTTCCCTGCCTCTCTTCCCCTCTTCCCTCCCAACGGGGGCACGGAAGGGGAGAAAGAGGAGGAGGAGGAGGAAGGAGGAGGGAGAGGGAGGGAGGGGAGGAAGGAGGAAGGAGGAAGGAGGAAGGAAGAGGTGGAGGAAGAAGGGAGTAGGAAAAAGAGGAAGGAGGAGTTTGGATGAGAGGAAGAGGAGAAAGCAGGAGGAGTGAAGGGAAAGCTTGGTGGTGAGGCTCACCTGGGAACCCAGGAGCCTCCTCCAGGCAGTCCCCCGGGAGCGGGAGCTGCTTTCCTAGGGTGAAGCCCACACACCCAGTCAAGAGCAAGGGCCAGAACCTGGGAACCCAGGAGCCTCCTCCAGGCAGTCCCCCTGGGAGCTGCTCTCCTAGGGTGAAGCCCACACACCCAGTCAAGAGCAAGGGCCAGAACCTGGGAACCCAGGAGCCTCCTCCAGGCAGTCCCCCTGGGAGCTGCTTTCCTAGGGTGAAGCCCACACACCCAGTCAAGAGCAAGGGTCAGAACCTGGGAACCCAGGAGCCTCCTCCAGGCAGTCCCCCTGGGAGCTGCTTTCCTAGGGTGAAGCCCACACGCCCAGTCAAGAGCAAGGACCAGAGACAGGCTGCCCCCCACCCACCCAAGCTCTCCCAGACTGTTCGGTTTCATCTCCTCGGCCCAAGCTGGACTGGGGTCCTGCCAGGTTCGGACCCAGCACACCCAGTGGCAGTCATGGGGTTTTATCCCCGGACCCTCTTCAGGGTGGAAGTGAATGGCAAACGGGAAATCCTCTAGACTCCTCCTTTAAGCTGATTCCTTCTCTGTTGGTACTGAGCTGTACCTGAGCTTCAGAGCCTGGGGCGGGGGGTGTGCTTCAGAGTGGCCTGAAGAGGCCCACCCGCAGGCCAAGCTGAGAGGCTCTGTTCCACCCAGAAGGAGTCAGGGCCGTTCCTTTTATGGAGAATAGAGATCCCCATCAAAGAGAAAAGGTCTTCTCCCACCGGACAACAGGGTCACCTTGACAATGTGTATCCTGGGGGGGGGGGGGGCGGATGATCACAGCACTCAAGGACCCAGGTTTGAGGCCCTGGTCCCCACCTGCAGGGAGAAAGCTTCTTCGCAAGTGGTGAAGCAGGGCTCCCGGTGTCTCTCTGTCTCTCTCCCTCTCTGTTTCCCCCTACCCTCTGGATTATTATTACTAATTAGTTGTCTCTAGCTAATTAGTAATAATAATAATAATAAATGTGTATCCCTGAAGATGGTAGTGGTAGCCACAGAGTCTGAGAGTTGGAAGCCTCCTGGCCGACATCAGAGTCACACCTGAGGTGTCACCAGCTACCACCTCAGCTGCAGGTAGTCAGTCAGTCACTTGAGGCCCTACCCTCTCCACAGACAGTAGGCCTGTGCTTGGCGCAGAGCTGGTGTTCAGTCCATGTCTGTGACTGTTACAGAAGGCTAGCTTCTGAAACCTCTCTGGAGGGTGTTTGTGGTGGGCTGGGGTGGGGGTGGGGGATAAGGCGGAGGGAGCCAGGAGAACGCTTGCCCAGTAGAGTGCAGGCCTTGTGGTGCCTGAGGGCCTGGGCTTAAAAGGGGGTCACACAGCAGCAGCGGCAGCAAGGCTGCAGTCTCTCCTGCCTGCCTCTCTGCCCTTTCCGTTTCCTTAAAAGAAATGACACGGGGGGGGGGGGGGGGGGAGGGGAGCAGGCGGTGGCGCACCTGGTTAAGCACTCGCATCACAGAGCACAAGGACTGGGGTTCAAGCCCCCGGTCCTCACCTGCAGGGGGGAAAGCTTCAGGAGTGGTGAATGAAGCAAGGCTGCAGGTGTCTCCCTGTCTCTCTCCCTCTCTATCTGTCCCTCCTCAATTGCTCTCTGCCTCTATCCTGTATTAAATAAATAAAACTGTTAAAGAAAGAAGAAATGACACCCTGGAGCAGTGTGGTCACACTTGCAGTTGGCAAGACAGACAAGGCCCACCTGCCTAGAGCGTCTGCTGGTGGTGGGCAGGACCCGGGTTTGAGGCCTGGTCCCAGTGCCCTGGAGGAAGCTTCTATCCGCCGGTGGCAACCTTCCCCTTCTATCTCTGTTCTTCTGTCTGGAAAATGTCAGCCGGAGCAGTGAAGCCCCAGCCACCAGAAAACAAGCAAATCTGGGGGAGAAGGATGAAGGAGCTTTAGTGAGGTTTAAAGTGTGGGTTGGGGGGGGGTAGATAGCATCGTGGTTATGCCAAGAGATCTTCATGCCTGAGGCTTCGAAGACCAAGTTCAATCCCCACCCCCAGCCAGAGCTGAGCAGGACTCTGGTATAAATTAAAAAAAAAAAAAAAAAAAAAAGTGTGTGGGCTAGAGCGGCAAGGCCGGGGCTAAGGACTCTGGCCCCAGGAGTCACACAGGCGGGAGGGTTCAGGTGGAAGGTAGCGTGAGATTAATAAGGGAGAAGGGTCAGTCGAGGGTTAGCTGCTTTCAGGGGAATGTGGTTGTTTGATTTCATTTCATTTCTTGAAAGGGAAAGCTGAACAGAACTTAGAGGGACATTGGAAGACCACATACATCATGTGATTGCTGGCCAGGAAGCTAAACTTAGAAGTCTGCAGGGGTGACTTGAGACAGTGCTGTCCCTCCAGAGGGTGGCTTTGCAGTGAGGAGACTCAGTGCTGTGCTGGCTGAGTCTGGAGGAACGACTGATGGCCCATCTGCTCTTCCTCCCTCGCTGTGTGTGCAGGGTGTCCTGGGGGTGACAGGTTGAGCCAGCACTGGACAGACTGCTTTGTTTTTTAAAGTTTGAATTTGTATATATCCAAATGCTCATTTTAAAAAGAAGTTTATTAGGGATGTCATATTGATTTGCAAAATTATAAGATCACGGGTATAATTCCACTCTGTTCCCACCACCAGAGCTCTGTGCCCCCATTCCCTCCACTGGAAGCTACTGCAGTCCTCCCAAGGTCACAGGGATGGGTGAGCTATTATCTCAACGACTCTGTCTATATTTGTCTATATTTGTCCGTTGTTTCCCATTTTTTGTTTTGTTTGCTCTTTTGGCCCTCTCTTCTCTTCTCTTCTCTTCTCTTCTCTTCTCTTCTCTTCTCTTCTCTTCTCTTCTCTTCCTTTCCAAGTCACACCTACACCTGTTACTACATCCAGATGTCCTTCCGTTTCCTCTTCTCTGTCAGGTCCTTATGGAGATGAGAGCCCTCTGGGCATCTTCCCCGAATCATTTCTCCCTCACTGGGAGTCTGGACCAGAGATCTTTATGGGGAGCAGAAGGTGGGAGTTGTGGCTTCTGTCACTGCTTCTCCGCTGGACATGGGTGTTGGCAGGTGGATCCACACCCCCAGCCTGTGTCTGTCTGACCCTAGTGGGGCAGGGCTCTGGGGAGGGGAGGCTCATTGGTGGATTCATCTAGCAGTGACACATTGGTGGATTCATCTAGCAGTGGAGTTTTAATAGCTCCTGCTTGCACCAAGAATTTCTACCCCTTCTGATGGAATCTTTGTCGAGCATCAATAAAGAAGGACTGGCTGGTCTTTCCTTCACCAGCAGAGTCTACGAAGGGGACGGACTGAGAACACAGGCTTTGCACACCGACCGAGTGAGACATGCACGTAATCCAGGATGGATCCTGGCCCCTGCCTCCCTGGAGGAAACTTCAGTGCTGTGGTATCTTTCCCTCTCTTTGTCTGCCTCTGTCTCTGTCATACTGGACAGAGACAGAGAAATCAAAAGTCAGGGAAGTCGGGCGGTGGCGCAGCGGGTTAAGTGCAGTTGGCGCAAAGTGCAAGGACCGGCCTAAGAATCCCGGTTCGAGCCCCCGGCTCCCCACCTGCAGGGGAGTCGCTTCCCAGGCGGTGAAGCAGGTCTGCAGGTGTCTGTCTTTCTCTCCCCCTCTCTGTCTTCCCTTCCTCTCTCCATTTCTCTCTGTCCTATCCAACAACGACAACATCAACAACTACAACAATAAAACAACAAGAGCAACAAAAGGGAATAAGTAAATCAATATTTTTTAAAAATCGAAAGGCGGGGGTAGATAGAGAAGGAAGGAGAGGAAGAGGGAGAGAGACCTACAGCACTGCTTCACTGATCCCAAATCTCCTCTCTGCAGACAGTGCTTTAGCCTGGGTCCTTGCTGCTTTGTGACGTGTTCTCAGCATGCTGCTCCACTCCCTAGCCTCTGTCTCTGTCCTTCTGTCTCAATAAAAGTCAGCTTGCCATGATGCCAAGCTGCAGATGCTGCCATGACGCCAACCTGACTTCCTGGGCAGACGCCCTCACCAGTGTGTCCTGGAACCCCACCTCCCCAGAGCCCTGCCCCACTAGGGACAGACAGACACAGGCTGGGCGTGTGGATCCACCTGCCAACACCCATGTCCAGCAGAGAAGCAGTTACAGAAGCCACAACTCCCACCTTCTGCTCCCCATAAAGATCTTTGGTCCAGACTCCCAGAGGGATAAAGAATAGGGAAGCTTCCAATGGAGGGGGTGGGACATGGCACTCTGATGGTGGGAATTATGCAGAATTATGACCCTCTTAGCCTACTGTCTTGTCAATCATTATTAAATCAATAAAAAAAAAAAAGTCTGCTAGAACCAGGGAAGCCATGATGATGGTGATGATGATGAAAAAAATTTTTTAAGTCAGAAATTTGATGGCTGGAGGGTTTGGTTTTTATATTCAGACATTTTGACCTTTCTAGTTTTTTTTTTTTTTGGGGGGGGGTTGTGAACATTCTGTATAGGATTAAATCAACACCTGACACAGCCAACAGTACTTCTGAAGTTCTGTTTAGTCAACATGATCATAATCCACGTCCCAAAACAGTTCCCACAAATGTCATTACTGAGTAAAGCAAGCCCACAGTAAGTGCAATAATTGAAATAGCAAAATTTGAATGTGTACTCATGATTTATTTCAGCATTGCAGATCAAGGCAAAGTTTCGCATGTGCAACCTCTGAAATGCCAGTTATTTGGGACTGAGTCTTAATGTCTAGGAGGCAATCTTAGAATCTTCCCCAGACCTCACAAATCACTCCTCCTCTGCACCGGCGGCATAGGGCAGTCAGTTACGTGACAGCCCCAGCAGTGTCTACAAACATGTTTTGAGCTCCTCTTACCTGCGGGGAAGTTACTGGAGTCAATACACCTTCTCTGGATGAGTAAAACCTTTCTGCGCAGAGTGCTCTAGGAAGAGAAACTCATTTTGTCTTAAATGGGAGCAGGCAGGCAACTTTCTCACAAGCTCGAGAAAAACTAGCAAAATCCTCTTTGATAAAGAACAGTAGCACATTCTTTCAACGCCAGGTATTTGTCCCATGAAACCAAGGACAGCTATCAGAGCCCTTCCTCTTCTGGCTCCCCTTCCTCTATAAAAATCATTTATTCATTGATTTCTTTATTTTTATGAGAGAGAAACACCAGAGCATAAGTCACTTCTAGTTTATGGTGGTGCTGAGAATTGAACCGAGAACTTGTTGGGCCTCAGGAATTCATTTCCTTAGCTGTAAGTCTGAGCCATGTCCGTGGTCTTCCACCTTGACCTGCCTCTCACTCTGGACACTCACACAGAGACACTGAGTGAAAAAGAAAGAGGCAACTTGACGCTAGTCCAAGAAGTTCTCTCTGCTTGCTTCCTTTCCTGGACTTAACGTTTCTCAAGTCCCACAGTATTGCTTTTCCTGGAGACACTTAATGCAGAAATAAGAGTCGATCGTGATGGTGAAATTTTTGGCAGAGTACCAACTTGCCAGTGATTTTGGGGTGGGGTGGGGTGAAAGGGCATTGAAAGCTATACAATTCTTCATTTATGTAAGGCAGTGCTGGCCTTCCAGATTATTATTATTTTTTTCCTCCAGGGTTATTGCCAGGGCTCAATGCCTGCACCAGGAATCCACTGCTCCTGGAGACCATTTTTCCCCCCTTTTGTTGCTTTTGTTGTTTTATCATTGTTGTGGTTATTATTGTTGTTGTTGCTGCCGTTGGATAGGACAGAGAGAAATGGAGAGAAGAGGGGAAGATAGAGAGGGGGAGAGAAAGACAGACACCTGCAGACCTGCTTCACTGCCTATGAAGCGACTCCCCAGCAGGTGGGGAGCCGGGGGCTCGAACCGGGATCCTTCTTTCAGATTATTTTTATAAAAATCTTTCCAGTGCCACATTATTTTCCTGCAAGACACACGTTTCCAAATGGATAACCTCTGGACAGAAGGAACAGTCACTTCCTAGAGGCCGGGAACTCAGATATTTTTAATTTGATTACCATGGCAACCTCAGGAAAACGGAGTCTCATGTCTGGTGGGAGAGGTGCCAGGAGCAGAGCAGAATCAGAAAGTGAACTCTGCCTAGAGCTGCACCCTGCTCTTGCTTGGTCTCTGTCTGCTTCAGGCTGCCCTCACTGTCCGTAACAGTTCCCTCATCTGTACAGTGGATGGAATAATGACTTGCCCCTTGCAATTGTATGAGCAGTAACTCCAAGCAGGTGTGTCTGCACAGTCCCAGGCCCACAGTTCCTTAGGATACATCCCCAGGAAAGGAATTTCAGGGTCACAGGGTAGGTCCATTCCTCCTTCCCTTCCCTCCTCTCTCTCCCTCTCTCCCTCTCTCTCATTAACTAATAAACAAGTCTTTAGCTTCCAGCTGGAGTGGAATGTCAGAACAAAGTCCTTTCATCATCATCATCATCATCACTCCTTTCTGCACTTTTTAAAAATACTTATTTATTCCCTTTTGTTGCCTTTATTGTTTTATTGTTGTAATTATTATTGATGTTGTTGGATAGGACAGAGAGAAATGGAGAGAGGCAGGGAAGACAGAGAGGGGGAGAGAAAGACAGACACCTGCAGACCTGCTTCACCGCCTGTGAAGCAACTCCCCCTGCAGGTGGGGAGCTGGGGGTTTGAACCAGGATCCTTACACCGGTCCTTGCGCTTTGCACCTTATGCGCTTAACCCGCTGCACTACCGCCCGACTCCCATCATCACTCCTTTCCACTGCACGGTTATGGTGTGTCAAGAGGAAGGAAGGCCAAAGCACACCATTCCATCAGCTCAGTAGTTGACAGTGGCTAGAGCATTAACCAAGCAGACTCGTGCTCAAGTTAGAGCTCTTTCAGTCCTTATCGTACAGGCTGGCAGAAGGCAAAGTGCTTGTTCCTCAGTGGGTATGCAGCAGCGCAACCCAGACAGGACACTCGCACTGGCCAACTTTGGCCGGGAAGGGCTATCTGCATCTTAGTGAACATCAAGCCAACTCTCCTCCACCCTTCGGATCCCTTCGCCTATTTTCAGATCTACCTTAAAATTAATGCTGTCTGTTTCGTGCTACTATTCAAAGATTATCGGTTTGAGCATTCACAAAGATAAGTGCTGCTAACCCTCTGGGCTGTATGTCTCAGAGAGAGTTATCTTTGTCTTCCATCATTTGTCTGTTACTGCATGTGACTCTGTGGTTTTCTTAGGGGATAATTAGGCTTAACTCAAAACAGGGGACCTTCAGGTTATGAGAGCCTAGCAAAAGAATCAATGATGTCAGTTTCGGTCCTCGGAGATGACTGTTTATTTCCAAATCTACCACTAAATAGTAATAGACACTCATTAGTCTCTGTGTTTAGAAGACTTAAGCAAACGGACAAACTAGAGGTGGATAAGTAGATATAATGACAGTTCAGCCACCCAGACTTGTTCATGTGAGCAGGAGCTCTGGAAAGGAGCAGAAATGGCGATAGAATTCACTGCAGGACGAATTTGTTTTCAGGATCTGTAATTTTCTTAGCATTCCCCTTCTCACCTGTTCTTATGTGCTTCTTATTCTTGCCTTAGTATTTTTCTTTAAAAAAAAAAAAACTGTTTCTTACCTTTATTTATTTATTGGATAGAGACAGCCAGAAATTGAGAGGGAAGGGGTTAACACAGAGGGAGAGAGAGAGAGACCTGCAGACCTGCTTCACGAGTGGTGAAGCTTTCCCCCTGCAGATAGGGACCGGGGGCTCGAACCCAGGCCCTTGCACACTGTGTAACATGTACGCTCAACCAGGTGCGCCACCATCTGGCTCCAGTATTTTTTTTCTTTATTGGGGGAATTAATGGTTTACAGTAAAATGCAGTAGTTGATACATGTGTAACATTTCTCAGTTTTCCAGGTAACAATTCAACCCCCACTAGGTCCTCCTCTGCCATCCTGTTCCGGGACCTAAACCCTCCCCCAGCCCCAGAGTCTGTTCCTTTGGTCTTGCCTTCGTGCTAGTCCTTACCACTGGGAAACTGTGTGAGGCTTGGAGTAAATGGCCTTTTCTCCTTTCCTCACCTGGGTTACATTACTTGTCTAGGACAATTTTAACCTGCAGTCGCCACTCAGAGCTGTGTAGACCACCCAGGTGAAGGGAGTCTGCGTTGCAGTTTGCACACAAGGGCCTGTTTGTGAGCACAGCGTCTCAGGAGTCCCACACCCTGTACTCACTCTTTCGGCGCCAAGTCTGACTTTCCCAGCTTTCCTGGTGTGAGGCAGGTTTATGCTGGTTCACTCGTAATTCTAAGGTGTGATTCTTATGAGATTCGGCCTGATCAGAGGAAGGCCTTTCTCTATTCAGTCTGATGTCAGTTACTTATTCTGTTTGAAGAGGTTTGTGATGTTTTGGCCCTCTCCACTCTGGTGGTTACTGGGGTTTCGATTTGGTGAACACCAACCACCAGTCCACCCACCCAAAGTTGGCAAAATAAATTCAAATCTGCCTCGTCAGAAAAATCTGCATCAAGAGAAGAATGCTGCCCTTCTGTCTTATCTCCTGAGTTTCTGTCTTCCCATAGATTTTGGTGTGATAGTTTCCTATATCTTGTCAGCTACTTGATGTTTCTAATTTGTCTGGTTTACACAACAGCCACCATTAAAATTAGCTTTCTTTTTAAATATATTTTTTATTATTGAATAGAGACAGAGAGAAATTGAGATAGGAGGGGAGGTAGAGAGGGAAAGAGACAGAGAGACACCTGCAGCCCTGCTATACCACTCGTGAAGTTTCCCCTACAGGCGGGGAACAAGGGCTTGAACCCAGGTCCTTGCACACAGTGATGTGAGCGCTTGACCAGATGTGCCACCACCTGGCCCCTTAAATTAATTTCCACTAAAGGATTGGTTTGCACAACCTGGACCATCATCGCTGGCTCCCCACCTGCAGGGGAGTTGCTTCACAGGCGGTGAAGCGGGTCTGCAGGTGTCTGTTAATGGTGGCTGCTGTGTAAACCAGACAAATTAGAAACATCAAGTAGCTGACAAGATATAGGAACAGGAATAACAGCAACAGCAAACCCTACCTCTGCTCTCTGTCTGTGTGTGTTAGTGTTTTCTGTCATGTCCTTGCCTCAGCAGGCCAGTACCATTCTGGTGAAGGAAGCACTTTTAGTAACAGCTCAGTGTAAATAGGGCTTCTTGTCAGAAAGTTAAGTTCTCTTATCCACAAAGAGGAGTAGGCCTAGGGTGGAGAGCATTCACCTTGTCTTAGTGCTGGGCATTCTTTATTATTATTATTATTACTATCTTTATCTATTGGATAGAAACAACTAGAAATCAAGAGGGAAGGGGGAGACAGAGAGGCTCCTGCAGCCCTGCTTCACCTCTCATGAAGCTTTCTTCCTGCAGGAGGGGGGCTGGGGGTTCGAACCTGGATCCTCATACATTGTAACGTGCGCTCACTTAGATGCACCACCACCCAGCCCCTAAACTGTCCATCTTTTAGTCACTTTGCTAAATGTTGTCTTGAGAATATTACACCCATGTCCAGCAGAGAAGCAATGACAGAAGCCAGACCTCCCACCTTCTGCTCCCCATAAAGATCTTTGGTCCATGCTCCCAGAGGGATAAAGAACAGGGAAACTTCCAATGGAGGGGGTGGGACACAGAACTCCGGTGGTGGGCACTGTATGGAATTGTTCCCCTCATATCCAATGGACTTGTTGATCATAATTAAATCAATAAAAAAAAATATGGACCAAAGATCTTTATGGGGAGCAGAAGGTGGGGGTTCTGGCTTCTGTCATTGCTTCTCCGCTGGACGTGGGCGTTGTTTCCTGCCCTTTCAATCACTAAATAATTCTTTCAATTTCGGATAATTGGTGTACACGTAGGAAGTATTTCGTCTCCCACAGAAGACTCACTGCTCTACACATCTGAAATCTAACTAGCTTCCGACACCACACGGTGTGCACAGTGACTTCTATCAGTTGGATGTTGTCAGTTCCTTTCAAATCTTATCAGCAGCTCTTTCTGCATTTCAGATTTCCTCCTCAAGTGGATTTAACTGTAATTGGTATTGTGGAGTATGTTCGCCGTCTAAACACAACAAGCTGTTTATTAAGCACCACACCTTCACTTTGGGCAAGACTGTATCGACTGTGTACTCTTATAATCCGGAGATGCTATGCTTGAAGCTCCCTCCTTAAAGATGGTCTCTTCTTCTGAAGATACTGAACAATCGTTGGCTGATTCTTACTAGGACGTGTGTCTTTCAAGGCTGCTTCAAGGCAGTGCAGTTTCACACTTCCTGTAGACAGAGGCACTTCGGTGCAGGGATCATGCCTGCTCTGAAGATGTGACTGACAGCCACTTTATGTTTCCTTGTAAAGATCTTGACCTCTGTGTACTTTGTATCAATGCCTAGTTTAATGACATGACTACTTTTCTTTCAGTTTATGTCAGCTGTGTGCTTTAAAAAAGTCACTAGCAGATGGACTCGGCAGTGACTTAAACCACCTATGATAAAGTCGAAGATGCACCCTAGTTGCCTTATTCATCTGTACCCTTATTTAACTATCATTTATTTGCCAGCAATTCACATCTTTCCAGTTTCTGTCAAAATTTGCAATTCAAGAAATTGGTGGTGATTTTTTAAAAATATTTTATTTATTAATGAGAGGGGTAGGAGAGAGAGAAAGAACCAGACATCACTCTGGTACATGTGCTGTCAGGGATTGAACTCTGGACCTCATGCTTGAGAGACCAACATTTTATCCACTGTGCCACCTCCCAGACCACAAAAATATTTTATTTCTTTTAATGAGAGAGAGACCAGAGTACTTGTTCAGCTCCGGCATATGGTGGTGTTGGGGACAGAACCTGGAACTTTGGTGTCTCGGGCATGAAAGACTTTTACAGAACCATCTCCCCGGTCCAGTTATTTCCTTTTTTTCCCCATACTGCTTAAAACTCAACTTAGCTTTCTATGCTCAGCTGTTGGTCCCATTGTATGTTATTTTGTGTTCTTTAAGATCTCTAAAATACTTTCCTTGTTAGTTCCTGTCAAATCCTCTCCTGTGTGTTTATGCATTTCATTTACTCAGCAAACATTTATTGAGTGACCTAGCCAGGAGCTGTGCTTCTGCCATGATGAGCTGTAGCCACTATAAAGTCTTTCACTCTTTAGTTAGAGTTTCTCAGTCCATTCAAACTCCAGCTTTAAGCCTATTCTAAATGCAGAAGTTGCTCTTTCTAATTGTGGTGCCTCACCCACAGTCTTTATCCTCATCCAACCTTCTGCCCAGTAAGTAAGTAGCCTTGGGAAAAAGCAATAAAATTTCCAACTGCCTTTTCATACCTTTTAAAAAAGTCTTTTTTTCCTCCCATAATTCTTCTACTTGTTACACAGGCTGTCTCGGCTTTAAAATGTCATCCTAAAGGAATTGCAGTATTTCCTGTCCAGGGGCAAGTTAAGAGCACAGCTCCAAGCTCTGCAATACAGCTGACACTGAATCTCTTACATACCTGTTAAGTCCACAGTCATCTTTATGACCTGCTGGTTGGTGATACCACCGCCGAGTTGGCACTCTGACCACCAAACTGCACGCCTAGCCCTTTTCTTTTATTGTTTGCTCTTTGAAAGAGGCCCTGCCCAGTTAAGCCTTGTTTCTTTTATTTACTGAGAAATGTGTTTGTTCCTTAAGTTGAAGACTGAATTGGCTGTCAGTACATCCTGACTACACTGTGACTTAACTTTTGCATTTTGCTTCGCAGTCCTGGAGATAGAATGTGCAGACCACAGAGTGGCATGGAGAAACGTACCACGTTTGCCATTCAGAAATATTTGGCTAAGCAGACCGTTTCTCTTTAAGAAAATTGACTTACTCCCCTACGACTTGGTTAATTCTTTTATTTTCTAACTGTACTTTATTTTAAGGAGTATTTATTTATTTGCCACCAGGATTATCCCTGGGGATCAGTGCCTGCTGGATTCTACTATTCCTATAAGCCGTTTCTTTACATAATTTTCTTTCCTCTCGATAGGGAGTGAGAGATAGAGGGGAAGAAACAGAGGAGAGAGATACCACAACACAGCTAGTAACCTTCTCCATGGTAGCCCAGGGCTTGATGCTCAGGTGCTGGCATTTGGTACCACACAAGCTTTACCTGGGGAGTCACTTCACAAACCACACTGATCGCTATTTTCTTTAAGCCTTCTCAAGTGGTTTAATAATTTCTTCAAAGAAAATTGCCTCACCGTTTTCAGCCCGTCTTGGATGGAGCTTGAAGAAATCATGTTAGGTGGGATAGGTCAGAAACAGAAGGATGAGTGTGGGATGATCTCACTCTCAGGCAGAAGTTGACAAACAAGATCAGAAGAGAAAACACAAGCAGAACCTGGACTGGAGTTGGTGTGTTGCACCAGAGTAAAAGACTCTGGGGTGGGTGGTGGTGGGTTCAGGTCCTGGAACAGGATGGCAGAAGAGGACCTAGTGGGGGTTGTATTGTTGTGTGGAAGACTGGGAAGTGTTGTGCCCTACAGACAGTTGTGTTTACTGTCAACTGTAAAACATTAATCCCCCAATAAAACAATAAATTTAGAAAAAGGAAATCTGACAATAAAAAGAAGAGGAGAGAAAAGAAAAAAAGTGAAAAGTAAAGAAGAAAAAAATTGCCGATGATGATGATGTAGTGTGTAACGTAGCTCAAGCTACATTGGGTAATAGTGAGACCCAGTTCAGGGATGCACGAAACACTCAGTTCTTGTTATCAATCTCAGAATTTTCATTCTTATCTCTGAATCCATATACTTCTGTTATCTCTTAAATTCATGAGATGCCATAAACTCTTACGACTGTGCAGTTCTGCCAGGCCCATCGACCTAAACTGCCGAGTCAGAGGATAGCATCTTTTCCTGTGTTCTGTGTTACTGTGGCAGCAGCCCTTAGGCCATGGAGCCGCTTGTACAACAACATTTTGAGTAATTACTTAAGAAAAAAGAAAGAAATGCATTTATCTGTTGTATTTAAATTAGCCCTGTGAATGAAGAGACCTAATAAAACCTAACATTCAGCTTCCAGTGAAACTTATATATTTATCAGAAGTTTCACTTTTTAAAAAAATTTCTTTAGTGGAGAATTAGTGTTTTACAGTCAACAGTAAATACAATAGTTTGTACATGCCTAACATTTCCCAGTTTTCCACATAATACAGCCCCCACTAGGCCTTCCTCTGCCATCATGTTCCAGGACCTGAACCCCCCCCCCACACCCCAGAGTCTTGTACTTTGGTGCAATACACCAACTCCAGTCCAGGTTCTGCTTAGTGTTTCCTTTCTGATCTGGTTTTTCAACTTCTGCCTGAGAATGAGATCATCCCATCTTCATCCTTCTCTTTTCTGGCTTATCTCACTTAAGATGATTCCTTCAAGCTTCATCCAAGATGAGGTGAAGAAGCTGATTTCATCAAATTAATAGCTGAGTAGTATTCCATTGTATGTCTAGACCACAACTTGCTCAGCCACTCATCTGTTGTTGGACACCTGGGTTGCTTCCAGGTTTTGGATATTACAAATTGTACTGCTAAGAATGTATGTGTACACAGATCTTTTTGGATGGATGTGTTGGGTTCCTGGGGATATATCCCCAGGAGAGGAATTGCAGGGCCATAGGGTAGGTCCACTTGTAGTCTTCTGAGAGTTTCCCCACTAGGGAAAGAGAGAGAAAGGCTGGGAGTATGGATTGACCTGTCAATGCCCATGTTCAGCAGGGAAGCAATTACAGAAGTTTCACTTTTTTAAAGATAATTTTATTTTTATATGAGAGAGAGGGAGACAGAGAGACCAGAACAGTACTCAGTTCTGGTTTATGGTGGTGCTGGAGATTGAACCTGGGATCTTGGAGCCTCAGGCATAAGAATCTCTTTGCATAACTATTATACTGCCTACCCCCCTGAAGTTTTTTTCCAAATATATTATTTGGGAGTCGGGCTGTAGTGCAGCAGATTAAGCGCACGTGGTGCAAAGCACAAGGACCTGCGTAAGGATCCCAGTTTGAGCCCCCGACTCCCCACCTGCAGGGGAGTCGCTTCACAAGTGCTGAAGCAGGTCTGCAGGTGTCTGTCTTTCTCTCCCCCTCTCTGTCTGTCTTCCCCTCCTCTCTCCATTTCTCTCTGTCCTATCCAACAACCATGACAACAATAATAACTCCAACAATAAAACAAGGGCAACAAAAGGGAATAAATAAATAATAATAAATATTTTTTAATTAATATATATTACTTATTATTGCATAAAGACAGAGAGAAATTGAGAAGGGGAGGGGGAGAGAGGGAGAGAGACACCTGCAACCCTGCTTCACCCCCCTGTGAAGCTTCACCCCCTGCAGGTGGGGGCCAGGGGCTCGAACCTACATCCTGGTGCACTGTCATGTGCTCACTTCACCAGGTGTGCCACCGCCTGGCCCCAGAAGTGTCACTTTATATGACGTGTCTTGAAGAGAAGAATTCCTACTCTGTTGTGGCCCATTTGTCTTGGCACAGCACATACACGTCAGGCTCTGTTCCAGGGGCTTCCTGTGCACTCACTGTCTTAGTTTCCACCAGCTCATGAGGCAGGTCTGTGAGCTAGAAGTCAGAAGGAATACATCTGAGAATAAGTCTTCAGAGAGCTAATCACAGGAGAAGCCAACAGCTGACTCGCGCCTCCCTGGCTAGCAGGATGTTTATTTCACAGAAGGAATGTCACAGTGCCGAGCAGAGACACAGATTAGGTAAGTGGTAATAGCATATTACTGCTTCATTTGTCAAGTGTCTTGGCAGCTGCCTACTGCTAATATCTCAAGATAATAGTAATGAATACCATTTAGAGACATTCCCCAGCACGTTTTTTTAAAGAGTAAGTGGCACAGACAAACAAATACACATTATCTCAGTTTGCACACACATTTCTTTCTTACGGAGACAGAAAGTGAATAACTGAAAAATAAATATTTTTTTGTTCTTAAACTTAACAACTGTGGCTAATGCTCCTTTACTTCTCAGTCTTATCACTCCGTCATAGAGAGCAAACATGATCAGGATGATTTGTTTCTGCTGAAGTTGTTAATACTTGAACCGAGCTGTAACTGCGACTTGTGGACGGTAAAATGAGGGTCCTGTCAGTGGTGCACCCAATTAAGGGTGAGTGCTCTCACATGCAAGGACTCGGCTTTGAGTCCCCGCTCCCCACTTGCAGTGTGGAGGGGACACTTTACGAGCGGTGAAGCAGGGCTGCAGGTGTCTGTCTTTCTGTCTTCTTCTCTATCTCCCCATCCTCTCTCAATTTCTCTCTGTCCTGTCAAATAAGAATAATAAAAACAGGAAAGGGGGAGAAAATATTTAAAGACAATAAAATGGGACAGAGGTAGATAGCCTAATGGTTATGCAAAGAGACTCTCGTGCCTGAGGCTCCAAGGTCCCAGGTTCAATCCCCTGTACCACCAGAAGCCAGAGCTGAGCAGTGCTCTGGTTAAAAATAGAATAAAAGGGGAGTTGAATGGTAGCACAGCAGGTTAAGTGCAGGTGGCACAAAGCACAAGGACCGGCCTAAGAACCCCGGTTCGAGCCCCGGCTCCCCACCTGCAGGGGAGTCACTTCACAGGCGGTGAAGCAGGTCTGCAGGTGTCTGTCTTTCTCTCCCCCTCTCTGTCTTCCCCTCCTCTCTCCATTTCTCTCTGTCCTACCCCAACAATAAAATAAAGACAATAAAAGGAAACCAAACCGCCAATACACTTTTCACACAAGAAACGTTTGCCTCCACCAGGAGCAAAAGAACTAAAGATGCTGAAAACCAGGGCTGTGGAGATGACTCAGCATCAGACGTTAGGCGTGCACAGCCAGGAGGGCCCCAGACATCCCAGGTGGTTGCTGACTCTACCACATGCCAGAGCTAAGCACTGCTCCCCTCCTCCCTCCGCTCCCCCCCCCTCTCCCTCTCTCCGAAATATTTTCGTTATCAGATAACACTTTGGTTTCACTGAGTAGCCCTGAGAAGTGCTTAGATGTTGTGAAGTGGGGAAAGTTGTTTTCCATGATTTTAGAAGGACCGTCTTAGGGAAATGTCTCGTTTGTTCGTCATAGGTCAGGGAAATTCAAGATCTTAAGTGAGGCTGGGTCACAACCTCAGTGATGGCACTGGGAGGTTTGATGTCTGTTCCAAGGAGACTGTTGTGCAAGAAGCCAGAGTCCACGTTCACTAGAGGAGAGAGGAATCTTAGGGAGTTAAGACTGAACTTTACATTTAAATAAAGAACCGAGTGGAGGCAGTATAGAAATTAAACTACGGAGTTGACGTCTTCACAGTCCGGATAGGGAATGTTTTCACGAGGGGGGGTGCATTATCTCAGAACCATTATGCACCTTTGTTAGTTAGAAAAGCCTTGATCATCGTACATACCTAGTTTCTTCTATTTTCTTCTGATTTCATAAGTCTTTTATTAATTCTTGGTTTAATGACATTAATTCTTGACAGTATTATAAAAGTCCTCCAGGCTTCAAGGCTCAGGAAGATACCCAGTTGACCCTAGTGGAGACCTAAATAGAGAACAGAAACACGCGTTCATCCTGCGACTTTCTGTACAGCCTTTTGTCTCATCCTCCCGCTAGTCTGTATGGTTGGTGTCCTTACGCACATTGATTGTTGAGAACTGTTAGGTTTTATTGGAGTTAATCAACTGGTGTTAGGATGCACTATGAATGCTGATTTCCAATGACTCCCCCCCCCCCCCCGCCGTTCCCTGTTCGGGCGCTGGATGCCAGGCTAGCTTCGCAGGTGGGAGACAGACGACCAGGGACTCATGGCTGAGCTGGGAATGCAGTTCAATCTTTATTGATGAGTGGGGACACAGTGCAATCAATCTAATCTCTCTTCATTAGAAAATCCTGTCCTTTATATCTCCTGAGGCGGAAGTGTCAGGAAGAGGAAATACGTAGGATAGGGGATGGGGAGAAGGGAAAAAGTGGCAAACCAGTGGGGATTAAATGGTGGAAAACAAGGTGTGACTAGGAGAGGGGACGGAGCGAAAAAAGAGTGCAAACCAGTGGGGATTAAACCAGTGCGGGTCTCAAACAAAACAGTGATTATGTAAATAGATCACAGCATTAAGCAAAGCAAGGGAACCTAATGTGATGATCAAAACAGAAGGGGTCTTAGAAGCAGACCAACACCCCCCCCTTTCAGTCAAGATAAGAATGGGTTCCACACTATTAGAATCAAGACTATTCTGTTTATTTAGACATACATTTAAATGTTGTCTTTGTAGATGTAAATTAATGCAATGGGGAAACTGAAAAAAAAATCATGTTGTATCTTTGAAAGAGAATTACCTCAGAAGCCATTTTGAAACCTTGCCTGATATTTAGAAGATGTGAATCTTAGTAAATACTGTTCAAAGATCGTCAGTGTTGGTTTGGGTGAGACTCTGTGGCCAGTTTTAAGAACAGCCGTCTTTGGAATTGAACCCCACATTTCACCTTCATCACACAAAGCGTCAGTGTTCTGCTGGTGAATACATACACTCAAAAAGAAGTGTCCTTAGAAATAACTGCCGTGCCTTCATGTAACTCTAGACCTCGCCTGGTTCATTCTGCAAGCCCAGCACAGTTGAGCATTCATGAGTTACGAGATCGCAAAGCCACACAAGCCATGAGCCTGTTCTCTGGGGGTCCTCGAGGTTGCGTTGGTATTTCTGCAGCTCAGCACAGAATTTTAATCCTTCATGGTTCAAGGAGCTGTGTCATAGGCCCAAATTCATTACCAGTTTCAATGTTGCAAACAAGTATTAAGGAAATACAAAGAGGTACCAGAGCACAGGCTACTACAGTGGCGGTGAACCTGACAAGGGAGGGCTCCGGCGAATGGCAGAGAGCTGTGCTCAGCATGGTAACTGCGGGGGGCCTCAGCATCTTCTGAGGGAAGAGCCGCGTTCCTAGGGGACTGGCTTTGGTGCATGTGTTGTTTCCATGCGAGTGGTCACCGCCTTCCTGAGCTTGAGTGGGCTTCCTCTGGCCTTGAGTCGTGGCCCTCCAGGATTATTCATAAATGCCTGCTCATTACCCTGCCAGCTCTTTGCAGTGACCAGTTGAGCTTATTACAGACCATAGATGAAGCTGGGGAGATGAGGTCGATTCCCCAGGGCGTCCATCCTCACAAGTCAGTTTTATAGGGGCAACAGCCCAGGTTTGTCAAGTCCAATGACCCAGTAAATTTTGTCTCCAAACAGACGGAGGCTTGGGAAAACATGAACGATTTTTAGAATGAAGTAGTTTTTTTTTTTTTTCTTGCGGGGGTGGAGCGGTGGGGGAGACTGTCTCAGATTAATTGTGTATGTGCTGCAAAGCATGACAGAGAGGCAGAGTACTCTGTCCCCACATGGGGAGGAACTGGCTCAGCTAATTATACTCATGCAACTGAAAAACTGCATATGACACTTGAAATGGAGACAAGTACACGCTCGGTCTTTTTTATCACTTCTTTTATATATTTTTTTATTAGTGACTTAATAATGATTAACAAGATTGTAAGGTAACAGGCACAATTCCACATAGTTCCCACCACCAGAGCACCAGAGTTCTGTATCCCACCCCCTTTATTGGAAGCTTCCCTATTCATATATATATATATATATATATATATATATATATATATGTATATGTATATAATTTTTATTATTTATTTTCCCTTTTGTTGCCCTTGTTGTTTTATTGTTGTAGTTATTATTGTTGTTGTTATTGCTGTCATTGTTGTTGGATAGGACAGAGAGAAATGGAGAGAAGAGGGGAAGACAGAGAGGGGGAGAGAAAGACAGACACCTGCAGCCCTGCTTCACCGCCTGTGAAGTGACTCCCCCTGCAGGTGGGGACTGAGGACTCAAACCCAGGTCCTTGTAACATGTGAACTTAACCATGTGTGCCACCACCCAGCCCCCACATCTTGTTATTTAGTATGTTGATTTAAAGTATATTTATTACTGTGCTGGAATTAAAAATTTTTTGATAACTGTAATTCATTTTTTTCTTTGCAATCTCTGTGTTTTTTTCTATTTTATTTTATTTTAGTCTTAACACTGTTCCCACCACCAAAGGTCTATGTCCCTATCCCCACCCCCCATAGTGAAATTAAAAATCTACCCTCTCCTCCCCACCCAGAGTTTTTTACTTTGGTGATATATTCCAAACTCAGTCAAATTCTACTTTGTTTTTTTCAATCTCTGTGTTTTACTTTTATTTAAAAACATATTTTTTTCTGAGAGGGAGTCCAGCCATCAGACTACTACAGGCGTTATGGTCTTTTTTTATTTTAATATATATATGTGTGTGTGTGTTTTCCATTTTGTTGCCCTTGTTTTTTTATTGTTGTTGTATTAGTTATTGTTGTTGTTATTGATGTTGTTGTTGTTGGACAGGACAGAGAGAAATGGAGAGAGGAGGGGAAGACAGAGAAGGGGAGAGAAAGACAGACACCTACAGACCTGCTTCACCACCTGGGAAGCGACTCCCCTGCAGGTGGGGAGCCGGGGGCTCGAACCGGGATCCTGACACCAGTCCCTGCGCTTGGCACCACCTGCGCTTAACCCGCTGTGCCACCGCCCGACTCCCTAGGTGTTCTGGTCTTAACGCAGAGGGAAGATTTGTGGATGGGTGTCGTCAGCAGACACAGATTCCCAGAGCTTCTACATGCCGATTCTGAGGCCCACAGATCCCATATGCGATCCGTGTCTGAGACCTTCAGTTTAAAACATCGTGTTCTACTGGCTAAGTTAATAGCTATCAGGCCAAGTAAAGGAGAAGTCCTAATTCAGATGAATAAAGAACTTGTAGGAATCGGACGACAGTGTCCTCATACATAATGTTGGTGCTGACCGCCATAAGCTAGTGTTGTCTCTCTCTTCCCTAAGGTGTTCTCACAGCCTGGGAGGTGATACAGAGGACAAGGCACTAGACTGCAGAGTGTGAGGCTCTGAGTCGGCACCTAGGTACCACATTGCCCGAGTGATGTCTGGCTCTCATTAATGAGTAATTTTTTTTTAAATGTGTTATCTTTATTACTTGATAGAGATAGTCAGAAATCAAGAGGGAAGGGGGAGACAGAGAGGAGGAGAGACAGAGAGACACCTGCAGCCCTGCTTCACCACCTGTGGAGTTTTTCCCCCACAGGTGGGGACCAGGGGCTTGAACCCAGGTCCTTGCACATTGTAACATGTGTGTTCAACCAGGTGTGCCACCATCCAGCCCCTGAATAAATAATTTTTTTAAAGTTCTCATAATGTAATTTTTTTAAAAAAATTATTTATAAAAAGGAAACACTGACAAAAACTGCAGGATAAGAGGGGTACAACTCCACACAATTCCCATCACCCGAACTCCGTATCCCATCCCCTCCCCTGATAGCTTTCCTATTCTTTATCCCTCTCGGAGTCTGGACCCAGGGTCATTATGTAATTTTTTTGACTTTTGCCATATCAACTGGATGATAGTCTTTTCTACTGTGAAATAAAAAACCTACCACCTTTATATTCTTTGATTTGTATTATATATTAGAACGAGGTTTGAGTCTTTAAAATTTAAGCCTGATGTGCATTTACTTAAAAAGTTTTTTAAAAAAAATTATTATCTTCATTTATTTATTAGAGAGAGACAGCCAGAAATCAAGAGGGAAGGGGGGGTGATAGAGAGGGAGAGAGACAGAGACACACCCACAGCCCTGCTTCACCACTCGCAAAGCTTTCTCCCTGCAGGTGGGGACCAGGGGCTTGAACCTGGGTCCTTAAGCACTGTAACATGTGTGCTCAACCAGGTGTGCCACCACCTGGTCCCCTTAATAAGTTTGCAACTGGATAAAAAGTACACTGTATATTAGTGACATGATGCCTTCGCATGCTGTGCCTTGACTACACTGGTGGTTGTTATCTGGCCCTGTGGGGTTTGCTGGGGCGCAGTGCCTGCATGAGTCAGGCTCCTGGGGGAGCCGCTTGTTTTAGTTGTTATTCATCAAGCATATTCATTGTTCAGGCAGCCAGGGTTCCAGTGAGGATTTCATCCTCAGTTTCCTTGTGTTGTCTTTCCTCGTGTTAGGATTCCTTTTACGCCTGTTTAATTCTGCACTGATATTCTGAATCCTTAGAATTCTCAGAACCGCTGCAGCTCTTTCAGAGATCGTCTCACATAGTGGTTCTTCTTGATGCTTGGGCATCACTCCCAGAAAACCTGACTGGTCTGAGTTGAGTTCTTTCAAGGCTATTGAGGAGACTCCCTAGCTCAGCGTGACGTGAGGACCGTGGAGTAAGCAGCCTGGCTCCTTCACAGTGCTAATTTCCCAGCACTAACAGAGAGCCTTGCACACCAAGGGCACTGCCGGCTAGCTCCCGGCAGATGTCCTCAACATAGGAGTCCTGTGTGCCTCTTTTCAGATGAAAAAAAAAAAGTCCGTTTATGTACCCCTCTTATCGCCTTGTCAATATTTCTGTTTTATAAATTAAAAAAACAATAAAACAGACCACTGAGCAGCTAGTGCAAACTTACAAGGTTCAGAATGCTTCATGGACTGTATCAAGTCTGTCATGCTTGTCCTATTTTTATCATTACTTAAGGAAGAGACAGTTTCCTGGAAAAATTAGAGGCTTTTTTTTTTCACCCCTTCAATCCTTCTTTCTTAGCTGTGGAGATGATTTGTTCCTGGAGATTGGCTCATTTTCCATATCACAATGAAGTGAGTGGCCTGTTTTTTGTGATTTTCAGTACTGTGGCTCTCCTGCCATGGGAGTTGAACCTGGTGTGTTTAATGGAAATACATCCAGAAGGGTTCTTTCCTCCTATTCGATGGACTTGAGTACCAAAAGCCTGATTGGAAGAAACTCCAAAACTGAATTTTCCTTTTGTTCCTTTGGTAGTTGTCATTATTACTAGGATTTTCTGAAAATCATGCAGGAGCCTCATGTGCTGAAATGTTGCCTAGCCTAGCACTCATGTCTTCTAAATTTATGGTCCTAAATCACTTGGGATCAGCTCGTTAACTTATGTCCACGTGGTTTTTCTACCCTCACTAATAGAATTCATCCCTGGCTTATCTGATTGTGGGTTTCGATGAACATTACTGATCCCATTCAGTTTAAAAATGAATCATATGTTGTCGTATATTAGGACTTATCTTCACAGAGATTAATCACTCTTAATCCTGTACAATGAAAGAAGAGGCCTGTTTAATACAGGTATGTAGGTATAAAAAGACCAGCCAACTCAAGTTAACGAAAAGCCGTGAATTCGTGGCAGATTTTCTGATGCGCAGTTTTTTAGGACACGAATGTTTCTTTTCTTCCACCTTATTCCGAAGTGGACTTGGTTACAATCGTTTCTGAGAACTATATGTCCATATATGTTAAATGAAAAGAAATGATTTTTTTTTGTTTTGCTTTTCTTGCAATGATCACATACAGCTGTTGGTAGAAATGATAAGTTTGACCTGTAACAGGTCAGGAGAACTTGGGGTCAAAGATGACCAAGAGGAAATTGGCTTGGTGTCTGATAACCAGGGTAGATGAGGCCTCCCTCCTTCTACACCAGGCTTTATCAGAACCAGCGCGAAGAACTGCTGGATGAATCGCTTCCCAAGGAAGGTCTCTGTGCTTCTCCTGGACAGCCTTCATGTCTGTAGACAATATAGCTCCATACCAGAGAGGTGCATGCTATCTCTTTATAGGACTAAAACACTGAGTATGACGCTTACAGTATACAGTGCATGTGAATGGCACTTTGAACCACTCTATACCTAAGGTCCATTCTAGGTCTCTACCTGCCAAAGGATGTAATTAAAAAAAAAAAAAAAAGTGAACATGGGCTGGCTGGTGGCGCACCTGGTTAAGCGCACATGTTACGGTGTGCAAGGACCTGGGTTCAAGCCCCTGGTCCCCACCTGTAGGGGGAAAGCTTTGCGAGTGGTGAAGCAGGGCTGCAGGTGACTCTCTCCCTCTCTATCACCCCCCTTCCCTCTCGATTTCTGGCTGTCTCTATCCAATAAATAAATAAAACTAATTTTAAAAAATGTTAAATGTGAACACATTATGTGGACAGCATATTTTTTAAACTCTGCTTTGTGAATAAAGATGTGTTTTAATATATATTGAGAATTTATTTTGAAAAGAGATTTGATAGAGCAAAGATATAAACATAAAAAAGAAAAAAAATAGACCCAGACACATAGCTCATAGACCTTGTGTGCCAGGAGCCCTGGAGTCCCGGGTTCAGTAGTGAGCACTACCACATGCCAGCTGAGCCGCACTCTGGTCTTGGTCTCTCTCTCTCTCCCCCCTCCCTCCTTACCTCCCTCCCTCCTTTCATAGTGCTTATAGAACAATAAATCAGCTTTAAAATATCAAAGCATAAAATGACGAAAATGTGTATTTTTCATGATCTCAGATCAGCACTTCCTAAGTGTGATGTAAACTCAGACGTCACACACACACACACACACACACACGGATATAAAGACTTTTTAAACTAGTGAAGGCGTGCCATTATTTCAGAGTCAGAGCTGAGGCCTGGTGGTGCAGTGTTGGAGCTTGGAACTTGAAGCATGCGGCCCCAAGTTTGACCCCTGCACTGCATGTGCCCGAGCTTCCCTGGCCCGTCTCATTCAGTTATTTCTGTCTTTATCTTTCCCATGAGATGAATAAGTCTTTCATCAATTAAAGTGAATTCAAAAGACAAAAAAATCAACTTGGGTATTTGCAAGTTTGAAGAAATAGAGCCTTTTTTCAAAATATGTAACATCTTACAAGTCAATATATAGTTTTTTATTTATCACTAAGTAGAGATGGAGAGAAATTGACTGGGGAGGGGGAGGCAGAGGGGGAGAGAGAGAGAGAGAGAGAGAGAGAGAGAGAGGGAGACACCTGCAGCCCTGCTTCACCTGTCCTGAAGCTTTCCCCCTGCATGTGGGGACCAAGGGGTCCTTGAACCCAGGTCCTTGTGCACTGTAATGTGAGCACTTAACGAGGTGCACCACCACCCAAAATGAGCTGGAACGGTTTAAATAATTGATAGAAATCTCCTGCTTAGCAAAGTCTCTTCTCATTTCACTAGAAAATGCTAAGCTGGAGCAGAGAATCAGGCGCATGCTACTGGCCCCAGTCTTGTCTGCTCTGTGCCCGGCTTCTGTTGTCACGGAAACCACACTATCTGAGGGGAGAAGGGGTCAAGAACAGGACTGTTTTGTGCTCTGCTCCTTACCACAGCGCAGGCTAGAGGCACATGCTTATTGTAGATGACAAGCAAAGGAGCCCTTGACTCTCACTCGGTGAGATGGGTTGACGCTACTATGAAGGGAAAAGCAAACACATAAAGGCCTGTTTCACGATTTCACTGCCATGAAGAAATTAAAAATAAAAAGAGGGGGTCGGGTGATGGTGCAGCGGTTAAGCACACATAACACGAAGCCCAGGACTGGTACAAGGATCTTGGTTCGAGCTCCCGGCTCCCCACCTGCAGGGGAGTCGCTTCACAGGCGGTGAAGCAGGTCTGCAGGTGTCTGTCTTTCTCTCCCCCTCTCTGTCTTCCCCTCCTCTCTCCTGTTCTCTCTGTCCTATCCAACAACAAGAAATAACAAGGGCAAGGAAAAGGAAAAAATAGCCTCCAGGTTCAGTGGATTTATAGTGCGGGCACCGAGCCCCAGCGATAACCCTGGAGGCAAAAAGAAAGAAAGAAACCAGAAAAGATATTCAAAAGGTGATGTAAGTAGGTTAGCTAATTTCAAAGGTGAGTGAGTGAAGACACGGGAAATAGGACTCAGGTGATAGTAAAATAATTCTCCTCCTCCTCCTTCTTCTCTCTTCTTCCTTCCCTGTTCCTGCTGCTTTCTCTCTTACCCCCTCCCCCACTGCCTGTGTATGTGTGTGTGTGTGTGTGTGTTTATGTACACGCTGAGAGGTTGTAAGTCATGCAGATATTATCTCGCTTGCGAATCATGAAAGAATTCCATGTCTGTAGCGTAAGAAGCAAGAGACAAGAAGCTTTGGGGGAAGACTCAGGGATGCCAGCTGACGGGTCAGTAGAATGTAGAAGTGAGAGAGGGAAGGATAAAAGGAAAGGATGAGGGAGACATTACAGAGGATTGGCTACTAAACAAGAAAGAGTTCAACTGAGCAAAGGTAGTTCCCAGAAATCTTTTAAAAATATATATTTATGGGAGTCGGGCGGTAGAGCAGCGGATTAAGTGCAGGTGGCGCTAAACTCAAGGACCGGCATAAGGATCCCGGTTCGAGCCCCGGCTCCCCACCTACAGGGGAGTCGCTTCATAGGCGGTGAAGCAGGTCTGCAGGTGTCTGTCTTTCTCTCCCCCTCTCTGTCTTCCCCTCCTCTCTCCATTTCTCTCTGTCCTATCCAACAATGACATCAATAATAACAACAACAATAAAACAAGGGCAACAAAAGGAAATAACAAAGAAAATCTATTTATTTATTTATTTATTTATTATTGCATATAGACAGAAAGAAATTGAGAGGGGAAGGGGAGGTAGAGGGGAAAGAAACAGAGAGACACCTGCAGCCCTGCTTCACCACTCGTGAAGCTTTCCCCCTGCAGGTGGGGACCAGGGGCTTGAACCCGGCTCCTTGGGCACTGAAGTGTGTGCGCTCAACCAGGTGCACCACCACCTGGTCCCGTACCCGTAAGGCTTTAAGTAAACAGATGGTAACAGAGACTCTCTGCAAAGGGAGCAAGAAATGGACCATGAGAAGCCCAGGAGTGGTTCTTAGGTCGATGGCCAGATGATTTTCTAGGAGTGAGGGTGGAGAAATAATGTCATTTTGCACCAAAGTATAAGACTCTGAGGTGGGGGGGGGGGTTCAGGTCCTGGAACATGATGGCAGAGGAGGACCTAGTGGGCTGAATTGTTATGTGGGAAACTGAGACACGTTATGCAGGTACAAACTACTGCATTTTACTGTTGACTGTAAACCATTAATCCCCCAACAAAGAAATTTTAAGAAAGAGAGAATGTCATAAGTCAGACATTTCCTAGAGCCCAGACTATAAGCCTCGTGTGCTGCATTCTTACACACACTCTCGTGCTTTGACCAGTCTGAAACCGCATCTTTATAGGAACATGAAGCTAACGTCTAACAACTTTCAGCCTCCGGGTTTCTTTTTAAACTGAGCTTTGAAGATTGGACATCCGGCTTGGATCTGAGGCTCTGAGGGGCCACGTGTGTGGCTTTGCACGAAACATCCATCATATCTGAGCCTCGGTTTGGCATCTAGGGAATGGACACGATGAGACACGCCGTCCTCTGCCCTTTGCTGGGGCTTCGGAAACTCCTGGCCAGCAACAGGCCGACTCCAGAGACCGCTTTGCACAGACCTTAGTTAATTAGCCGCGGTGTGTGCTTCTCGCGCAAGAGGCCCGCGGGCGCAGTTTGCTCGGCGCTGAGTAGTAGGTGAGCGGTTCACAGCTGGGAAATCAGCAAGAGAACCTTGGAGTTTTGAAGGAAGGAAGGCAGAGGAAGGCAGAGCAGAGGGAAGTACTAAGGCTGTCTCAATACTGCCTACAGCTACCATGCTGTAACTGTGGTTAAACTTACTTTATTTATTTCTCCTTTATTGGGGGATGGGTGGTCTACAGTCGGTGGTAAGATACAGTGGTTGGTCCACGTGTCACATTTCTGTTCTCCACACAACACTCTAAGCCCCACTAGGGCCTCCTCCGCCATTCGCATCACATCTTGTTACTATTATTACAGGCGCAGTTTGTCTCCGCAGTGCCTTAACTGTGCTAGTTATCACAGTAGCAACTGCTTTTCTTGCCCTGTCAGTGCCTAACTACTGTCTGGGCTGGCTGTTCGGAGCACACTGCTCCTGAATCCTCCTAAGGCTTCATTAGGACAGCAGTTGTTAAGAAGACCATTCTACTAATCAAGGGACCCAGAGGTTACATAATCTGCTCAAGTACATGCAGCTGGCGGCTGGGGGGAGGAGAGAGAAGGAGAGAGGGGAGGAGAGAGGGAGAGAGGAAGACAAAGAGGGGTAGGGGGAGAGAGAGGGGAGTGGGATAGGGGAGAGAGAAGAGAGAGGAGAGGGGGAAGGGGAAGAGAGAGAAGGAGAGGGATGGGGAGAGGGAGAGAGGGAGAAAAGGGTGGGGAGAGAGAGAAGACAGAGGAAGAGGCAATGGGGAGGGAGAGAGAGGGAGAGGGGGATGAGAGAGAAGAAGGGGGAGAAGTAGAGGGATGAGGAGAGGGAGAGAGGAGAAAGAAGGGAAAGGGAGAAATAGAGGGGGAGGGGAAGAGAGAGAAGGAGAGGGATGGGGAGAGGGAGAGAGGGAGAAAAAAGGAAGGATAGGGACAGAGAGAGAGAGGACAGAGAGAGGGAGGCAATGAGGAGGGAGAGAGGGAGGGAGAGAGAAGGGAAGGAAGGGAAAGAGAGAAGGAGAGGGAGAGAGGAGAGAGAAAGAAAGAGAGAGAGAGAGGGCGGGGAGAGAGGCTCCACAGGACTGCTGAGACTTTCTTTAATAAGGTGGGGACGAGGCCTGGACCATGTGCCTACAAGCTGGTTCCTTGCCCCACCCCCAGCACTTTCAGAAGACTGACCGTGGGCTTAGCCCTTGGTGTGGGTCAGGCCTTTTCATTGCTCTCAGGTACAAAGAAAAATATCTTCTCTAGGGTCTGCTTGATGATGGCGTGGGATATGTGCCTTCTGCTCTTGCTTTCTTTTCCTGAGTTATCTTGATGGCTTCATCAAAACGGTGCACTTGAAAGGATGCCTTTGAACTGGCAGGAATGATCACACAAAACACTATGATTCTGTTCTCCCCAGACCTCTCTTATCTTTAGGGACTGGCTTCACTATACAGACAACAGGCAGCTGTTGATGAAATGAATTGCTGTTGAATGTACTTGAGTAGAACAAGCAATGTTTGAATGTACCCCTTGCCTTTTTTCTTTAATGTAAACTTTCAGAATAGTGACTTCATTCCATTTCAAGATAAAGAACTCTTGGAGTCAGCAGTAACATACATATCAGTGGGTTATCTTCAGAATGCTTCTCTGTGTGGAGGAAGACCTGAACTCAGCCACCGACGTGCTCAGAGAACATGTGGCTTTTTTAACTTTCTGAAGCCATGTCTTAGCAAGTGTTCAGCCCAATATTCTGCTAGCCTGTGGTGAAATGCTCTGTATCACATCACTTTAACTGACTCTCAGACAAAACTGGTAACTCACCAGAGCTGTGGTTGCATATTGCCAGATGCAAATTCCCAAGAAAAATGTTCAAATGCATTTGGGATGGTCGTTCTGTCTGTCTGAATGTTTGGCGTGCTTTAATGTGCTAAAAGTGAGGACACAGCAAAGCTCACTTTAAGTAGACTTCGGGGCCAAGGAGCTAGCATAATGGTTCTGCAAAAGACTTGCATGCCCAAGGCTTAGTCCTCAGCACCACTGCAACCCAGAGCTAACCCAGAGCTGAGCAGTGCCCTTGTAAGGGGGAGAGAACGGGATTTTAACACAGGATAGGCTTAGCTCATGAAGGTTAAGCTTAGTTCATGAAGGTTAGGCTTAGCTCATGAAGTTTAGGCTTAGTTCATGAAGGTTAAGCTTAGTTCATGAAGGTTAGGCTTAGTTCATGAAGGTTAGGCTTAGTTCGTCAAGATTAAGTTTAGTTCATCAAGATTAAGCTTAGTTCATCAAGGTTAGATTTAACTCATCAAGGTTAGCTAGGCTTAGCTCACCAAGATTAGGCTTAACTCATTGAGGTTAGGCTTAACTCATGAAGACTAGGCTTAACTAACTCATCAAAGTTAGGCTTAACTCATTAAGGTTGGGCTTAATTAACTCATCAAGGTTAGGCTCAGTTCATGAAGGTTAGGTTTAGTTCATCAAGGTTAGGCTTAACTCACCAAGGTTAGGCTTAGCTTGTCAAGGCTGAATATATATATTTTTTCAATTTTCAATACATTCCTACTATCTGTGAAAAAGAGCTCCTTTACCCCCAAAACCTCTCCAATATTTGTTGTTACTCTCCTTTCTGATGTGTGACATTCCCACAGGAGTGAAGTGGTATCTCATTGTTGTCTTTATTTCTCTGATAATCCAAAACATAAGACAATTAACTCACATAAGGACACAACACATGAAGTGAAAAAATGCATATTTTATGATTACTAAAAAAATTTTACTATCAACTCAGGAAAAGGAGTCAAAAGTGAGAGAGATGGGGACCAGATACGTAGCTTCATGGGTGGGCACATGCTTCCAAGTCAGAGGCGTTGGGCCTAATCCTCTGCACCAAAAATCAAGTGAAGGAGGTTGTCTGGGTGGTCGTCCATTCAAATCCAAAGAGAGACCTGCACAGCTATCATAGCAGCTTCTTATATGGACGGCACTCTAGCTAGTAATTAAGTCAGTACAAAGTGAAATAAACCAGTCATATCAGTAACCCTCCAGAAGGCTTGGAAGATTTAGAAACAGATGTTTTTGTCATGGTCTGGTATCTTGGATTTGTCTTTCTGAAATGTGAACTTTAAAACAGTTCATCACTTTTAAACTCGGTTTTTGTACTTTGGTTTGTAAATCCTAGAGAAATACTCTAAAAAAGGAAGTAGAAACAAGTACTTATAACTGTAAAACACTTGAAGCTGCTCATGTTAAGGAATAAAAATAAAATGAGAAAGGCTTTTTTTTTTTGCCTACATTTTAAAAACTTCAGGAGGTTGAAAGAGGCCAGAGGACCCCTCCTTAATTCTGCCTATTCCGTGGCAGAATTAAGTTAAACCCAGGATCTCCAGAAGGCCCCTGGGAGGCTGAGCCACCTCCCAAACTACTAGTGACATTGTTTGCGTAGGATCAAAAGCCTAGAGCACAGATGGCTCCCAATTTAGAATGACTTGACTTTAGAAACTGTCAACTTCAGGGCCAGGTGGTGGCGCACCTGGTGAAGCGCACGTGTTACAATGCTCAAGGACCCGGGTTTGAGCCTCCAGTCCCCACTGCAGAGGGGAGGCTTCACGAGTGGTGAAGCAAGGCTGCTGGCGTCTCTCTCTGTCTCTCTCTCTCTCTCTCTCCTCTATCTCCTGTCCCTCTCTATGGAATTAAATAAAGTTAAAAAATATTTTAAAAAAAGAAACTGGAGGGGGTCGGGCGGTGGCGCAGTGGGTTAAGCGCATGTGGCGCAAAGCTCAGGGACCGGCGTAAGGATCCCGGTTCGAGCCCCCGGCTCCCCACCTGCAGGGGAGTCACTTCACAGGCGGTGAAGCAGGTCTGCAGGTGTCTATCTTTCTCTCCCCTCTCTGTCTTCCCCTCCTCTCTCCATTTCTCTCTGTCCTATCCAACAACGAATTGCGTCAACAAGGGCAATAATAATAACCACAACGAAGCTACAACAAGGGCAACAAAAGGGGGGAAAAAATGGCCTCCAGGAGCGGTGGATTCATGGTGCAGGCACCAAGCCCAGCAATAACCCTGGAGGAGGAAAAAAGGAAAAAAAAAAAAAAAAGAAACTGGAAACTTCAAGATGGTGTGAGAGTAACATTCAGTGGCAACAATACTTCAAAGTAATATATGTATATGTATATTAAGCTCTGAAGTGCACTTGTTTACTCTGTGTGGGAGTGTAGATGGTGTTGAGGTCCACGTGCTTGTTTGCTGAGTATTGTTGCATTAGGCACCTGGAAAAAGTTCTGAGCACTGGGAAACTCATAGGCTGGCATGTGGTTTCCAGGTTCCTTATTCCAATAGCACTTCCTTTCTTTTTTTTTTAAATAAAACTTTTTTTTTTTTAAATTTTGGATAGAGACAGAAATTGACAGGGAAAGGGTGCTAGAGAGGGGGAGGGAGAGAGCTACCTGCAGCCCTGTTTCAACACTTGTCAAGTTTTCCCTCTGCAGGTGTGGACCAGGGGCTCGAACTTGGCTCCTTGTGCACTGTTGTGTGTGCTCAACCAGGTGCACCACCATCCAGCCCTCTGACATCTTCCTCTCCATGGCGCTACTCACTGTGACACATACTTGGATCTGGCTCTAGGGGTGTCCTGCGCCAACGGGACACCGAGTCCTTTCTCCCTGCAGTGTTTGTCCTGCCAGTCAAGGTGGAGAGCGCCTGCACTAGCCCCTGCCCTGGCCCACCCTGCTGGGAAATTGTGCAGATGTGGTCAAACACTGGCAGGGCCCACAAACCACTCAGAGTACTGCTAACTCAGTTAAAACCATTGCAACAGTTGCTAAGGATGCTTCCGCCATCCCAGCATGCCCTTTGCCTCTCTCCACCCCCTTTCCAAGCCAATCCCATCCCGACTTGCCACTTGCGGAATTCTCCCATAAAAGCTCCTGTTTCTGCTTTCACTCTCTTTGCTCTTCTCTTCCGCGACCCAATCCAGAGAAGGGCTGGTGGACATAGTGGGAGGTGGCCATTTTGCTAGCTCCATGTGGCCTGAACTGCTGTGCTCACCCCCAACTCTGGGGCGTCTGCGTGAATAAAGATTTGCGTCCAGCTCCGCCAGGAGTTCCTGGTCTCTTCTCCCCCGCGACACAACCCGACACTCCCCACCCTGACTTCGGGAAGTCCCAGCAGCATGACCCCTTCTGCATCACCAGTGGGAGGGAGGGGTGGACCTGGACCTGGCAGAGGTCCCCCTGCTGCAGCCTTGAGCTGGGTGACAAGGTCTAAACTCAAATAGCTCATGAAGCTGACCTGAGTCGCAGGTGAGTCTAGTGCAGTGAACTGAGGCTTCCTCAGGACTGAGACTGCCCGCGTTGTAGCATGTAGCAGTGGTTAGGGCAGAACGAACACACTTCAGACTAGCTTGTTGGTTCAACGGCAGTGCAAACAGGACTGGTAACAGTCGTGATGTGTGTGTGTGTGTGTGTGTGTGTGTGTGTGTGTGTGTGTCCACCTCGCACAGAATTCCAGCCTTCCCACAGTGAGATTGGACCATGAGGTCCTCTCTATACCTCACCTTGGACTGGACTTGGGTCAGCAGAAAACTCCTAAATGTAGGGGATTGAAATCTTACGCTGGGTGCTCACTTTGGCAGCACATATACTAAATCTTATCCTTGTGTGTGGGGGGGAGGCTCCATAGCATAATGGTTAGGCAAAAAGACTCTTGTGACCCCCCCACCCCCCGCCCCACCATAAGCCAGAGCTGAGCAGTGCTCTGGCAAAAATAATAATACTCAGCAGTCAATACCTTACTGTATGTTTAGTTATTTCTGCTTAATAACTAGATAGAAATCATTCTTTAATCCCTTCAGAAGCTCTGTGAGGGAGAACCAGGCGAGTGCTCACCTGGAAGGGCACATGTTACTGTCCTTGTCGACCCGGGTTCAAGTCACATGGAGACACCTCCACAGTAAAGCAGTGCTTGGTGCCTTTCTCGCTTCTTGACTTTTATCTGCCTCTCGGTCTCTCAACCTGTATTTTAAACAAGGAAAAGGCAGAGAGGAAGGGAGAATTCACTGGGCTTGTGCAGGCCAGGAGCCCCAGCAATGACTTTGGTGGCAAAAGAAAGAGAGAGAGAAATAAAAGAGACAAAGCCTTTGAGGAAATTATTCTTAGCCCCATTTTATATAGCAGGAAATGGAAGTTCGGTGATGTTAATAAGTTTGCAAAAAGTCATAACAAGGAGGCTAGAAAGCAGGTTTTGGGGAGTCGGGCGGTAGCGCAGTGGGTTAAGCGCATGTGGCACAAAACGCAAGGACCAACGTGAGGATCCCGGTTTGAGCCCCCGGCTCCCCACCTGCAGGGGAGTCACTTCACAGGAGGTGAAGCAGGTCTGCAGGTATCTGTCTTTCTCTCCCCCCTCTGTCTTCCCCTCCTCTCTACATTTCTCTCTGTTCTATCCAACAACAATGACATCGACAATAATAACTACAACAACAACAACAAAAAAGGGCAACAAAAAGGAAATAAATAATTTTTCTTTTAAAAAAAAGCAGGTTTTATCTTGTGACACTGGGTCAGTTTTTTCTTTTTATTTCAGAGAGAGACCACAGACTGGAGCTTCCCCTAGTTCTGTGGCACTCTCATGTGGTGTCAGGGCTCAAACAGTAGATCACATGTATAATACAACATGTGCCCTACCTGGAGAGCCGGGGAAGCAGCCTATCAGCCTGAGTTTGCCCATACTCCAGGGCCCATACTTATGCTTCTCCTATGCAGGTTGGAAGGAGTTTGCCGAGGACAAGAGACCTAGAAGAATTTTGCAAACTTTCTTTTAGGGACTTAAAATAGAAATATGCCCCCAATTTTGTGGTCTCTGGGCTACTTCCTGCTACGTGACAGTGTTAGATGGAATCCCAAAAATGTTTGTGTGTTCTCTTTCTGTGCACAGGGAGGCGAGACTTGTTTGTGTTTTCTTTAAAGACATGTTTTGTTTGGGTTTTTTCCCCCAAAAAAAGTCCTTTTTTTCTGTTGTCCACTTTCTTTCCAAGACTGAGAACACCACGTGTTCCCTCTTTAGAAGGGAGTGGTTTTCAGCAAGAAAAAGGTTGTCAACCTCCCCACCTCTTTGCAGTTCAAATATCATTGAAAACATCTGCTTCTGTGTTATTTGCTTGCCTTTTGGAGAAAATCAAGGGTAAACTGGAGATGAATCAAAAAGCAAGACATCTTCCTAAACCAAAAAAGACAAGTACTTGGTGATCCGAAAAGATCTTGTTTATGTAAGCATTACTGGGTTGATTATTTAAAAAAAAATCTGTATGAATACCCATGATTAAGTTACAGTCAATAAAGCCCAAATTCCCAGAGATTAGCCATAAAGTACAAATGCAGAGTGGTTACTTCCGGTGAATTGTTTTTTGAAAACCAAGCTCTTATTGAAGAACTAAGATATAACAAGATTATAACAAAATTCCCACAGAAGACTAACAAAGTCTGGAGTTTATTCTGGACCTCTGCCTGTGTGGAAAAGAAAGTGCAAAGTGAGAAAGTAAACATCTCTGTGGACAAATTGAATTCGGGCGGGTCTTCACAGGGGGGCTGTGATATGTGATAAAGGCTGGGCCCTTTAAAAATATATATACACATATACATATATATATTGATTAATGAGAAGGATAGGAGGAGATTAAGAGAAAGAACCAGATATCACTCTGGTATATGTGCTGCTGGGAGTTGAACTTGGGACCTCATGCTCGAGAACTCATTGCTCTACCCATTATGCTGCCTCCCAGACCATGGTCAGACCCTTCTTTATCAGTGCAGTCATTTTGAATGTCATCCCACCATCAGATACTTGCTATGTCTTCTTGTGTGCCTGCTTTTATTTTTTAAAAAAAATATTTATTTATTCTTTTTTGTTGCCCTGGCTGTTTTATTGTTGTAGTTATTATCGTTATTGATGATGTTGTCATTGTCGGATAGAACAGAGAAATGGAGAGAGGAGGGGAAGACAGAGGGGGGAGAGAAAGACAGACACCTGCAGACCTGCTTCACCGCCTGTGAAGCGACTCCCCTATAGGTGGGGAGCCAGGGGCTCGAACCAGGATCCTCACTCCGGTCCTCGTGCTTTGTGTCACATGCGTTTAACCCGCTGTGCTACCACCCGACTCCCCCAGGCTACACGATTTTAATATTAGAATGTGGAGTTCCACAAGACTGCCTTTATTTCGCGTATGTCGAGGCCCCTCCCTTTCTGTTGCTGAGTGATTTCCTTTATCTAAGTATTCTGCAGCTTAGGCTATTTTGTGGGGTGTCTTGTTTTTTTTTGGTTTTTTGAGGGCCTTTTTATCACCTTTCTCTTTTTTTAAAATAATCTTTTTTAGTGATTTAATATTGACTTACAAGATCCTAAGATAATAGGGGTATAAGTCTATACTGTTCCCACTACTAGTGTGTCCCCATCTTCCTCCATTGGAATCTGCAGTAATTCTCCAAGGTCCCAGGTATGGGTTGACTTTATATCTACATATCTATATGTCTGTATGTATCTAGGTATAGATATATATAACATATATATATATATATATATATATATCTGCCTTTTTTCTATGGTACTGTCTCCATTTCCTTTCTAAATCATACCTACACCTATTATTACTTCCAGAGTCCTTCTTTTTTCCCCTCTTCTTTCTTAGATAAGAGAAACAGAGCCTGGACTGCTCTGGTGTTTTCCAGACTTGCTTCCCTTTCAGTGATGGTTTAAAAATCAAGATCCCTGTTGACAGACACTTTAGGTCCTGATGGAATTGAGTTTCAGAGTCCTCTGGCCATCTTCCCCTAACCTTCCCCTCTGGAAGTCTGGACCAAAATTCTTTGTGGGGAGCAGAAGGTGGGAGTTCTGGCTTCTGTAGTTGCTTCTTCACTGGACATGAATGTTGGCAGGTGGATCCACACCTCCAGTCTGTCTCTGTCTGTCCCTAGTGGGGAAGGGCTCTGGGGAGGGGAGGCTCCAGGACACATGGGTGAGGGCATTTGCCCAGTAAAGTTAGATTGGAATCATACTAGCATCTGCAACTTGGTGACTGAAAGGTGTCATGATATGAAGCAGGAAAATTTGTTTATTAAACAGGAACCCAAAGAATAGAGCAGAGGAGAATATAAACCTTAAGGTGGAAAGAGGCTAGGAAATCTATTTTAGGTATGTTCCAAGGAGCCCATGACTAGTAACTTTTGTCTGGACCTGATAGCTAACATGCAGGTAGACTGAAAGTCTTGTCTGGGAAGATGGTGTGAGAGTTGAGAATTGGACTAGAAAGCTGGGTTAGGGCAAAGAGTAGCTCCCAAATATGAGGGAAGTATATAAACATCACTAACTGTAAACCACAGGGTCATGTATAATCACATTCAGCAGAGGAGCCTGTGTGACCTCCGAGTCCCTGTCAGTCTGAGCTCACAGTCCCTGGTCACAGCTGGAACATTCTAGGCTGCTCTCATGTCAGGACCCGTCTTCCTCGAGGGGCAGAGCAGGCTGACCAGCCTCCCTTCAGAGAGTGGGGAGTCCCCACCATGGCTGCTCTGCAGTGAGGGCAGGTCCTGGAGAGACCACAGGAGGGCTTGTGATGATGTTCCTAATGGCAGTGACCAGTGATGTTATCTTTCTCTTGACACTCAGTTGTTTATGACTTCTGTACTAACAGGGTTCCTAAAAAATACCATTTCTGAGGGGCCAGGCAGTTGCGCAGCAAGTTAAGCACATGTTGCAAGAAGCACAAGGATCCCGGTTCGAGCCCCCAGCTCCCCACCTGCAGGGGAGTCACTTCACAAGCGGTGAAGCTGGTCTGTAGGTGTCTGTCTTTCTCTCCCCCTCTCTGTCTTCCCCTCCTCTCTCCATTTCTCTCTGTCCTATCAACAACAATGACAGCAATTACAACAACAGCAGCAATGATAACAGTGATAAACAACAAGGGGAAAAAAAAAAAAACAGGGGAAAAAATAGCCTCCAGGAGCAGTGGATTTATAGTGCAGGCACCAAGCCCCAACAATAACCCTGGAGGTAAAAAAGAAAAAGAAAGAAAGATAGCCTTTCTGGTTTGTTTGTTTGAAACCAGATCATTTCTCAGATACGCTTTAGGGTGCTGAGCTCTGGCTTAGGCTGCTGGGGATTAAACCAGAGCCCTCATAGCCTCAGGCATCAAAGGTGCCTGTGTAAGTTTCTCTGTGGATGCATGTTTTCATTTTTCTTGAGTAAACATTGAATGAATGTGCTTGTTAAATCCTAGGGGGGATAAGTGTCTGGAATCTGGGTGAGAGCAAGAGGTGTCCTGCCAGCATGAGCCTCGTACTCTGGGACCTAGGTCTCTCCTCGACTCTCCACCTCAGGATTCAGAGTGTCACCTCGGACCTCAGTGTCCAGACTACCTGGGATGCTTTAGCCCATATCTAGGACGTGGTGGGCATACACACTAGTAGAAGTAAACACACTTCCCTAATCCAGAAATGCACATTACGGGTGTCATTAAGGGAGTCGGGCGGTAGCGCAGCAGGTTAAGCCCACTTGGCTTGAAGCTCGAGGACCAGCATAAGGATTCCAGTTTGAGCCCCCGGCAGGGGAGTCACTTCCCAGGCGGTGAAGCAGGTCTGCAGGTGTCTGTCTTTCTCTCCCCCTCTCTGTCTTCCCCTCCTCTCTCCATTTCTCTCTGTCCTATCTAACAACGACGACATCAATAACAACAACAATAATAACTACAACAATGAAACAACAAGGGCAACAAAAGGGAAAATAAATTTTTAAAAAATTTTGAAAAGTGTCATTGAATCAGAACATTCAGTTTGTATCCACAATTGTTTCATTCTGATTTTACTTTCAGAGGGTCATTATGGCTATTCTAAAGGCAGTGTCTGTTTTTAAATTAGGTGGATTGATAGATGTCACTCCCTATGCCACCTGTAACACAGCTGGAGTCCACTCGCATTGCAAATGTGTGGTGTTCTGACATGCGCTGTGTATACATCTCATACGTATTTTGTCACTCACAGCTGATGCTGGATCTTGTTTTACAGGACAATCAGCAGAAATCCACCAATGTTGTGTACCAGGCCCACCACGTGAGCAGGAACAAGAGAGGCCAGGTGGTCGGAACAAGGGGGGGATTCCGAGGGTGCACCGTCTGGCTGACAGGTACGCTCCAGTGTTCACGGGGACATATGCTCACATGGTCTTTTGTTCTTGAAAGCTGCTAGGTTACTCAGTTCAAAGAAACTAGCCGGCTTGCTGCATGTTTGTTTCCACATTCTAAAGAGGCTGAGAACCACATAGGAAGCTTGGGCTTTTTAGTCTGATCTCCACTATTAGCAAAACAAATAGGAGTGTGATGAGGTGAAGGGTCGCTGCTTTTCTTAGTGTTCTCTCCTTTCAGCAGGAAAGGGTGGGGCCAGCTGAGTATGATACTCCCCTTCAGCTCTGAGTAACTCCGTAATTCTCAGGTTTGTGTGCCAAGATGCATGTTGTGACAGTTAAGGCATATGGCTTTCTTCCTTTTTCCTTCTTCTTTTAATTTTTATTTATAAAAAGGAAACACTGACAAAAACCATAGGCTAAGAGGGGTACAACTCCACACAGTTCCCACCCCCAGAACTCCGTATCCCATCCCCTCCCCTGACAGCTTTCCCATTCTCTATCCCTCTGGGAGCATGGACCCAGGGTCACTGTGGGATGCAGAAGGTGGAAGGTCTGGCTTCTGTCATTGCTTCCCCGCTAAACATGGGCGTTGGCTTTTCTTTTTTTTTTTTTTAATTTTATTAGTGACTTAATATTGACCCACCAAATTATAAGATACCAGGGGTATAATTCGGCACAGTTCCCACCCCCAGAGCTCTGTGTCCCCACTCCCTCCTCTGGAAACTGCAGTAGTTCTCCCAAGGTCACAGATGTGGGCTGACGATTATTTCTATAACTGCCTGTCTATATTTATATGTTTACCCACTTCTCTCCATGAGGTCTCATGGGGTCTCCTCTCCTCTTTGTTTCTAAGCCACACCTGCACTATGAATGAGGGTTTTCTAGTATGATTTTCTAATATTTTCTCTTTTGAATTTTATGTATTTATTATTTTCTTTATTTTTAAATAGTTTTTATTTATTTATTGGATAGAGAGATAGCCAGAAGCTGAGAAGAAGGGGGAGCTACAGAGGGAGAGAGACAGAGAGACATCTGCAGCCCTGCTTCCCCACTCTTGAAGCTTTCCCCCTGCAGGTGGGGACCAGGGGCTTGAACCTGCGTCCTTGAGCACTGTAACATGTGCACTCAACCACCAGCCATTTTCTAATATTTTCAGTCCAACATTTAGCTGTCCATATTGCCTAGAAATACTGTTTACTGGTGTTTTAGTATTCTGTTTTGTATATTTAACATTATATATTTAAGACTTTAAAAGTTTTCTATTTTATTTAGTTTAAAAAATGAATGTTTAGGGAGTCGGGCGGTTAGCTCAGTGGGTTAAGCGCACATGGTGCAAAGCATAAGGACCGGCCTAAAGGTCCCTGTTTGAGCCCCCGGTTCCCCACCTGCAGGGGAGTCGCCTCACAGGTGGTGAAGCAGGTCTGCAGGTGTCTGTCTTTCTCTCCCCCTCTCTGTCTTCCCCTCCTCTCTCCATTTCTCTCTGTCCTATCCAACAACGACAACATAAATAACAACAATAATAATTACAACAATAAAACAACAAGGGCAACAAAAGGGAATAAATAGATAAATAGGGAGTCGGGCTGTAGCGCAGTGGTTTAAGTGCATGTGGCGCAAAGCGCAAGGACCGGCGTAAGGATCCTGGCTCGAGCCCAGGGCTCCCCACCTGCAGGGGAGTCGCTTCACAAGTGGTGAAGCAGGTCTGCAGGTGTCTGTCTTTCTCTCCCCCTCTGTCTTCCCCTCCTCTCTCCATTTCTCTCTGTCCTATCCAACAATGAGAACATAAATAACAACAATAATAATTACAACAATGAAACAACAAGGGCAACAAAAGGGAATAAGTAGATAAATAGGGAGTCGGGCAGTAGCACAGCGGGTTAAGTGCATGTGGCACAAAGCGCAAGGACCAGCATAAGGATCCTGGTTCGAGCCCCCGGCTTCCTACCTGCAGGGGAGTCGCTTCACAGGTGGTGAAGCAGGTCTGCAGGTGTCTGTCTTTCTCTCTCCCTCTGTGTCTTCCCCTCCTCTCTCCATTTCTCTCTGTCCTATTCAACAGCAACAGCATCAATAACTACAACAATAAATCAACAAGGGCAACAAAAGAGAATAAATAAATAAATATTTTAAAAAGTAGATAAATATATTTTTTTTAAATGAAGACCTGTGCAAGAAAGAAAACAGAGACTTCTGTGTAACTAAGGATGACTATTTGTGTAGGGAAATAACCCACTTTCCCTGAGGTGACTGAAGAGCCCTCCCTTGTTTGATGGCTGCAGAATGTCAGCACTGTGGATCAGTGTCTGAACAGGTATGAGTACTAAGGAAGAGGACAAGGAGGAAGTAGATTCCTTGGAATCTGCTTCCATGCTTCCATGCTTCAGACTCTCCCAAAGATAACCACTCTAGTCCTCACAAGTCTTAGAAACAGTTGAGCACACATGTAATGCACAAGGACCCGGGTTCAAGGCCTTAGTGCCCACCTGCAGAGGTGCACGTCACAGGCAGTGAAGTAGTGCTACAGGTCTCTCTCTCTCCCGTTTGCTTTTCAATTTCTGTTTCTATCCTATAAGTAATAAAATGTTTTACAAGAACAGAAAAAGATGAAAAAGAGATTACTGGTAGACGGAGCTTTGGGTTGACGGCACCTGGCTGGTTCAGTCCACCGTCAGTCATTAGAGAGCTCCTGATTCCTGTTGTGAGTGAAGCCTCTGGGACTGCAGGGCAAGGGGACACAGGCTCTCCCTGTCACCCCACACTGACGTCTCAGCAGGGTCTGTATTAGCTGTTCAGTCATCTCTTCTTCCCCCTAACTTCTTTCATCCCTGCCTAGGTGGTGTCTTTATTTTTATTTTTTATTCATGATTGAATAATGATTGACAAGACTGTGGCATAAGAGGGGTACAGTCCCCACCACCAGAGTCCCCTGTCCCACCCCCTCCATTGGAAGCTTCCCTGTTCTTTATCCCTCTGGGAGGATGGACCAAAATTCTTTATGGGGAGCAGAAGGTGAGAGTTCTGGCTTCTGTCATTGCTTCTCCGCTGGACATGGGTGTTGGCAGGTGGACCCACACCCCCAGCCTGTCTCTTGTCTTTCCCTAGTGGGTCAGGGCTCTGGGGAGGGGAGGCTCCAGGACACATGGGTGAGGGCGTCTGCCCAGGGAAGGCAGGTTGATGTGATGGTAGCATCTTCAGCTTGGTGGCTGAAAAGCATTAAGATATAAAGCAGAATAAAGGGCAGGGGTAGATAGCATAATGGTTATGCAAAGAGACTTTCATGCCTGAGGCACCGAGTCCCAGGTTCAATGTCCTGCACCACCATAAGCCAGAGCTGAGCAGTGCTCTGGTAAAATAAAAAGAAAGAAAGAAAATTAAATAAAGCAGAATAAAAAGTTTAATAATCAGGAACCTAAAGGTAAAAATATAGCAGATAGAATTTGGGATCTTCATGTTAGAAGGAGCTAGGAGCCTATTTTAGACATATTCCAAGGGGCCTGTGACTTTACTGGTTTTTTTCCTGAGCTCACCATATAACATGCAGGTGGGGTAGGAGTATTATCTGGGGGGTTAGTGTCAGAGTTGGGAATAGGACTAGAAAGCTGGATCAGGGCAGAGAGTAGCTCCCAATTATGGGAAAAGTCTATAAACACCAGAACTGCAAGCCCCATCGATCTGACCCAGGGGCCGTGTCTGTTCACATTCAGCACAGGAGCCTGTGTGGCCTCCGAGTCCCTGTCAGTCTGAGCTCACAGTCCATGTCACAGCTGGAACATTCTAGGCTGCTCTCATGTCAGGACCCGTCTTCCTCGAGGGGCAGAGCAGGCTGACCAGCCTCCCTTCAGAGAGTGGGGAGTCCCCACCATGGCTGCTCTGCAGTGAGGGCAGGTCCTGGAGAGACCACAGGGGGGCTTGTGCTGATGTTCCTGATGGACATGACCAATGATGGTGGAGAGAGAGGGGATATTTTTGGTAGAGGCCTAGGCCCAGCATATGTATATGGGAATCCCATAATTCCCTAACTAGGGCCCTGGATGATGGGGTGGCCTAGGTGGCATTTTGACAATGGTTTGGTCTGACTCTTCAGGTTCAGAGATCTTTTTTTTTTTTTTAATTATTATTGGATAGATAGAAACAGAGAGAAATCGAAAGGGGAGGGGAAAAGAGAGAGACAGAAAGACATCTGCTGCCCTGCTTCTCCACTGATGAAGCTTCTGCCCTGCAGGTGAGCACCAGAGGCTTGAACCTGGGTCCTTGTGCTTATAACATGTGTGCTTAACCAGGTTGCACCACTGCCTGATCCCCAGGTTCAGAGACCTTTAAGCAGACCACATCGGTAAAATGTCACTTTTCTAGGCCAGTCCAGGTTTGAGTCCACAGGAGATTCAGACGCGTTTCCTCGTATTGTGTTCTCTCAGTAGAACTGGCCAGGTGTGTTCTCCTGCATCTGAACCCACAGTGAAAGGTGCACTGTAACTCTCTTCTCGAGATTCCTGACACTGAGTAGTCAATGTGACAAGACATGCCTAGCAAATAGTGCCGGCGTGTGTACAGAGCACTAGCACGGCGTGAGTAAACCAGCAGCACCAGTCAGAGGAGCTGTTTTGGTTCTCTGGTACTTGAAAGAAATCCTGTTTACAGGATAATGTATTCCTTTAAGCATGCAATAGAATTAGACCTTTAAAAATGCACATTCCATAAGGAGATGTGACAGCATGAGCGCCTGCTGTTACAAAAGTAGACTTTGAATTTATGGGAGAATAGACGTGGGGAAGCAATGACAGAAGCCAGACCTCCCACCTTCTGCACCCCATAATGACCGTGGGTCCATGCTCCCAGAGGGATAAAGAATAGGAAAGCTGTCAGGGGAGGGGACTGGATACGGAGCTCTGGTGGTGTCCATTGTACCCCTTTTATCCTATGGTCTTGTCAGTGTTTCCATTTTATAAATAATTAAAATTTAAAAAAAAGAAAAAGAAAAGGGTGATGTTTACAAGGCGCAGGAAAGCGAAGCTTGGAGAGATGACGTGTGTTCATGCCACTAGTCAGTCTCAGGTTGTCCTTCACCTCCCTGAGAGAAATCTTGATTCAGCAGGATGTCAGGGAGCTCTCTTCTGGATGACGATTCTCACGGGAGAATCTGAGGATACTGTCACCAGATTTGGTATTTGCATTTATCTATTTATTTTTATTATTGGATAGAGACAGAGAGAAATTGAGAGGGGAGGGGAGAGATAGGATGAGAGACAGATACCCACAGCCCAGCTTCACCGCTCTTGAAGACCAGGGGCTTGAACCCAGGTCCTTGCAGACTGTGATGTGTGTGCTTAACCAGGTGTGCCACCACCTGGTCCCCAGATCTGATCTTTTTCAAAAGATGCCAGAATATTGATTTGTATGCAGAACTTTTTAATCTTCAGAACACTCTGTAAGCCAAACAGAACACATCATGGGCCATCCGCAGCTCCCCAAGGCCACCTTCATGAACTCTGCTTGCTTTACGTTCCTAGTAAGAGACAATACCTATTTCAAGACTTGAGGGAGGCAAGTACTTTATTTTTTCTAGAGTTTGATTTTTTTTTTTTTCCCTCCAGGATTATTGCTGGAGCTCGGTGCCTGCACTACAAATCCACAGCTCCTGGAGGCGCTTACCCCGCTGCACGACCACCTGGCCTCAATTTTTATTATTTTTTTTATTTAAAGTTGATCAAATGGTTGCCATGAGGATGTATTATACTTGTTCTGTATAAACTAGGATCAGATCAAAAGTGACTATCTTAAGCCATTGCCAGTCTTACCTTGTGTGTTCCCAACAGGTCTTTCTGGTGCGGGGAAGACAACAGTAAGCTTTGCTCTGGAGGAGTACCTGGTATCCCACGCCATTCCCTGCTATTCCCTGGATGGAGATAATGTGCGTCACGGCCTTAACAAGAACCTGGGCTTCTCACCTGGGGACAGAGAGGAGAATATCCGCCGCATCGCTGAGGTGGCCAGGCTGTTTGCTGACGCAGGTCTCATCTGCATCACCAGTTTCATTTCCCCTTTCGCAAAGGTGAAGTCTTGGTCCTGACTCTGTACCGGGAACCCCGGGCACAGAGCTGCCCCGAGCTGCTGGGTAAAGGAGCCTGCTGGAGGGCCACTGATAAGCAATGCCACGCTTTTTGCTTTTTGCTTTATTGGGGGGGGGGGGGGGTCAGTGGTTTTGTTGACAGCAAAATGTGTATGACATTTCTCAGTTCTCCACAGAACCCTCTAACCCCCCACTAGGTTCCCCTCTGCCATCATATCCCAGGACCTGAACCCTGGCCCCTGCCCCACAGTCCTTGACTTTGGTGCAATACACCAACTCCACTCCAAGTTCTGCTTAGTGTTTCCACTTCTGATCTTGGTTTTCAACTTCTGTCTATGAGTGAGATCATCCCATTTTCATCCTTCTCTTTCTGACTTATCTCACTTCACATGAGTCCTTCAAGCTCCATCCAAGATGGTGTGAAGAAGGTGAATTCACCATTTTTTAATATTTATTTATTGTTTATTCCCTTTTGTTGCCCTTGTATTATTGTTGTAGTTATGATTGATGTTGTTGTTGGATAGGACAAAGAGAAATGGAGAGAGGAAGGGAAGACAGAGAGGGGGAGAGAAAGACAGATACCCGCAGACCTGCTTCACCGCTTGTGAAGTGACTCCCCTGCAGGTGTGGAGCTGGGGGCTTGAACCGGGATCTTTAGGCCGGTCCTTGCGCTTTGCACCACCTGTGCTTAACCTGCTGTGCTACTGCCCAACTCCCGAATTCACCATTTTTAACAGCTGAGTAGTAAGGCTGCAGGTAGGTGTCTCTATGTCTCCCTCCACCTCTATCTCCCCCTTTCTCTCAATGTCTGGTTACCTTTATCAAATAAATAAAGATAAAAAAGAAGTCTTTAAAAAGGAGCATTCCTTTTTTTATTTTTTTATAAGTGATTTAATAATGATTAACAAGATTGTAAGGTCACAGGGGTACAACTCCACACAGTTCCCACCACCAGGGTTCTGTGTCCCACCTCCTCCATTGGAAGCCTCCCTGTTCTTTATTCCTCTGGGAGGATGGACCCAAATTCTTTACGGGAGCAGAAGGTGGAAGGTCTGGCTTCTGTAATTTGCTTCTCCACCGGACATGGACTTTGGCAAGTCGATCCACACCCCAGCCCGACAGAGAATATCTGTGATGAAATTCTTCTTTTTAAAAAAAAAAAAATTTTATTTACTTACTGGATAAAGACAGAAAATGAGAGAGGATGAGGGGGAGATAGAGAAGGAGAGAGACAGAGAGACACCTGCAGCTCTGCTTCACCACTCCTGAAACTTTCCCCCTGCAGGGCGGGCTTGGTCCCGGGGTCTGTGCCCTGTGATATGCGTGTTTCACCGAGTGAGCCACCGCCTGGTCCCTGTGATGAAATTCTTTTTTTTTTGTTTTATTTTATTTTTTTAATATTTATTTATTTATTCCCTTTTGTTGCCCTAGTTGTTTTATTATTGTAGTTATTATTGTTGTTATTGATGTCGTCGTTGTTGGCTAGGACAGAGAGAAATGGAGAGAGGAGGGGAAGACAGAGAGGGGGAGAGAAAGACAGACACCTGGAGAGCCGGGGGCTTGAACCGGGATCCTTATGCTGGTCCTTGTGCTTTGCACCATGTGCGCTTAACCCGCTGCGCTACCGCTGGACTCCCATTGTTTTATTTTTTAATCTTTTTTTTAATATTTTTTGGATAGAGTCAGTCAGAAATTGAGAGGGAAGGGGGTGATAGAGAGGGAGAGAGACACCTGCAGCTCTGCTTCACCATTTGTGAAGCTTTCCCCCTGCAGGTGGGGACCGGGGGCTCGAACCTGGGTCCTTGCACACCGTAACGCGTGCACTCAACCAGGTGCACCGCCGCCCTGCTCCATGAAATTTTTCTGCCTCCACTAACGGGTTTTTCTCTACAGCTTGAGCAGAGCACAAATCAAATGCTATCCCAAGGTTCTAGGATACCAGCACTGCCTATTTTTGTGGTGGAGAGTCTCCTGAAGCCTCACCTCACATTCTGCAACATCACCTCTTTCAGGATCGCGAGAACGCTCGAAAAATCCACGAGTCCGCAGGGCTGCCGTTCTTTGAGATGTTTGTGGATGCCCCTCTCAACATCTGTGAGAGCAGAGATGTGAAAGGCCTGTACAAACGGGCCCGAGCTGGGGAGATCAAAGGTAAGAGGACCAGCACTGCCTCTGGACAGTCACCTGGTCCTTCTTAGACTGTCCCCAGGATGTGCGCGGACTTCCAATTTGCCAGGCCGGGAGGCAGCTGAGCTGGAACAGGACCCGAGAATCCTGCCGGCTTCCCTGTGGACGGCCCTGAGTTCTGGCCTTAACTCATTACTGTGTGTGTGTGCCTGGCTGAATGAAAGCGTTGTTCTGTCAGCCACAGATGGGACTTTCACCCTTCTGCTTTGCAGGATTTACAGGAATTGACTCTGATTATGAGAAACCTGAAACTCCTGAACTCGTGCTGAAAACCAACTTGTCTTCAGTGAGTGACTGTGTCCAGCAGGTAGTGGAGTTCCTGCAAGAGCAGGTGGGTGGACTGGTTCTCTCTCTCTCTCTCTCTCTCTCTCCCTTTCTCCTCCACCCCAGATATGTATGTCACAAAAGATCACTTGTTAACTCTACTACCCTTTTTACAACTTCTTTTCAATTTTTTAAAAATTTATTTATTGGGGGATTGATGTTTTACACTCGACAGTAAATACAGTAGTTTGTACATGCATAACATTTCCCAGCTTTCCACACAACCATATAACCCCCACTAGCTCCTCCTCTGCCATCCTGTCCCAGGACCTGTCTTACTTCGGTGCAACACACCAACTCCAGTCCAAATTCTGCTTCGTTTCAGAACATCGTACCGCACACTATAATCAAAGGCATCCACGAGCTCTTTGTGCCTGAAAACAAACTTGACCAAGTTCGAGCTGAGGCTGCAGCTCTGCCTTCACTGTCGATCACCAAGGTAAGACGACGAAGACTGATCATGGGAAAATCAGGCTTTTTCATAGCCACTCACTGCCAACTCTTTCTTCATAGCAAGGAAATCTGACTCAGCCAAAGGCAACGTCCATCAGAGAACACATGTGTTGGTATACTTCTAAAACCTCTTCTGTTTCATTTGGTTTCTGTTTCATTTGGTTTAATCCCCCCTGCTTACATAACCACTTCGTTCTATTTACATAATCACTGCATTCTATTTACATAACCACTGTATTCTATTTACATAACCACTGCAGGGCATTGGTTCAATCCCCACTGGTTCACGATATGTTTTTGCTCTGCCCCCTCTCCTTGTGACACTCTGATTTTCACCAGTCACTTTTCTCTCCACCCTCTCTATGTCACATCCTGTTTCCACCCTACTTGGCAAGTATATATAAAGACAGCATTGTGAATTTTAGGGTACTTTAACTTTAGTTTAGCTTAGCTTGGTATAGATTGCACTGCGTCCTGCATGAATAAAGAGATACTGCATACAGCTCAACCCAGCCGTGAGTCCCAGCTCGTCTGTCTCCCGTCAGTGAAGCTCAGCCCGACACACATGTCAGTGTGTGTAAATATATATATTTTTTATCTGTTGTCTAAGCAAAGCTGCCAGCAGGAACTGTACCGTCCTGCTGAAGCAGGCCAGAGAGGGTGCTTCTGCATTTGCACAGCTCAGTAGACATTGTTGTCATTGAATCATCAGCAAGCCAGGTGTCAGGCAGAAATTGCTTATGGGCAGATTGGAAAGAACAGATTGTGTTCAGAGAGCAAGTGTTTCCCGGGTAATGGAGAAGGGAACTGAAGTGAGCAAAATCATCCTTGACCGGAAATGATCTGAATGCCTCGCTTCTGTTTTCTGCTCTGCAAGTCCTGCTCTTAACACCAGGGGATTTGGGAGTCGGGCAGTGGCGCAGTGGGTTAAGTGCAGGTGGCACAAAGCGCAAGGACCTGCATCAGGATTCTGGTTCGAGCCCCCGGCTCTCCACCTGCAGGGGAGTCGCTTCGCAGGCGGTGAAGCAGGTCTGCAGGTGTCTGTCTTTCTCTCCCCCTCTCTGTCTTCTCCTCCTCTCCCCATTTCTCTCTGGCCTATCCAACAACGACGACATCAATAATAACTACAACAATACAACAACAAGAGCAACAAAAGGGAATAAATAAATAAATATTTTTTAAAAATAGAATATTGAGAAAACAAAACCACCAGGGGATTTTTGACCTGAGGAAGGAAGTTGCACTGTCCAGGAGTTGAAAGACGCAACCCCAGCTAACTGTCTTCCAAGTGCCTTGGGCTTTCTATACATCAGGATTAGTGTGTCCAGGCATGGCGGCCACATTTCTGCCGGCTCCTTTTTGTTATCCCTTAAAATCTTGGATGTCAGGCTGGGGAGATAGCATAGTGGTTGTGCAAATGTCTTAAAAGCCTGAGACTCTGAGATCTCAGGTTCAATCGCCAGCACCACCATAAGCCAGAGCTGAGCAGTGCTCTGGTCTCTCTCTCTCAGTATCTTTCCCTCTGTATCTACTCCTTCTCATTACAATAAAATAAATGGAAAAAAAATCTTGGATGTCTTCATGGAAGCAGAGTACACTGGGAACCTGCTTTACTTCATGAAGGCTCCATCTTCTAATATGTCATGACAATTTTTAGTATTTTCTTTTTTAAATAGTTTATTTATTATTGGATATAGACAGAGAGAGGGAGATAGAAAGAGAGACACCTGTAGCCCTGTTTCACCTCTCGTGAAGCTTTCCCCCTGCAGGTGGGGACTGGGAGCTTGAGCCTGGGTCCTCATTCACTATAATGTGAGCGCTTAACCAGGCACATCACCACCCTGTCATGGCAAATTTATAAAGAGCACTCCTTGACTCTACAAAATAAATCCTGAGTACTACAGTAGTCCGGGCAGATGAGAAACATATAGAGCAGAGGGATTATCCAGTGACAGAATTCTCTTCAAGGTGCAGAACTTGAAAGACTATGAAGATGATTCTTTTGACCCTGTGTTTTAAGTATTCTCATATCTTCCTCGGACCCATGATCAGGGCCATAGTGAGGCTGGAGCTAGAGCTTCTCTGGTAGAGAGCAGCAAAAGGGGTTCAAGCTGAGGTGATGATTCACTGAATCATCTTAGACTGTCCTTATTTCTTTCAGAGCAGTGACCTGCGGGAGCCGAGTTTTCTAGGACAAATAGGAGTTTCCAGGTGGGAAAGAGACAGGTAACCACATGAGCGTGTCAACTGCACGTCACCTGGCCCCGCTGGCAAATCATCCCTCAGGTGGTAAAGAGGAGGGTCTGGAAGTTCCTCCATGGCCCAGCTGACAAAGATGGAAAGCCCCTTCAGTCTCATGTTACGAATTCTAGACTCTAAGAGGCCGAGCCGTGAGACACTCGGTTAAAGGCTCGTAATACAAAGCGCAAGGACCCGAGTTTGAGCCCCCTACTCCCCACCTGCAGGAGGGACGTTTCATGGGTGGCAAAGTGGGTCTGAAGGTGTCTCTCTTTCTCTCCTCCTCTCTATCTCTCCCTCCTCTCTCAAATTGTCTCTCTGTCCTATCGAATAAAACAGGGAGGGGGAAGAAAGGAGGAATGACTACTAGACGTGGTCCAGGAAGTGGCACAGCGATAAAACTTTGGACTCTCAAGCGGGGGGTCCTGAGTTCGGTCCCCGGTAGCACATGTGCCAGAGTGATGTCTGGTTCTTTCTCTCTCCTTTTATCTTTCTCATTAATAAATAAATAAAATCTTTAAAAAAAAAAAAAGACCACTAGGAGCAGTGGATTCATAGTGCTGACACCAAACCCCAGCAATAACCTGGCAGCAACAATTAAAAAAAAAAAAAAAAGAATTTTAGACTTTTAGCTTAAATAATTTTGCCTAATTCAGTCAAAAAATAGTAGATTTGGCTTAAAAAAAAAAAAGGAGTAACCAAATGAGAAATTTTATAAAGACAGACGGTTATGCACAGGGTATCCAGACCAACGTGATTTGACCAAGGTGCTCAAATCAGTCACCTCAAATGAAAAGGTTCTGCTTCTGTTTCTCTCTCCTATAGGCAAGTTCTTGACTCAAACTCACTGGGCCCCTAGGCCACAGGGGCACAATCAGATCTCGGAAAACTGCCAACAGGGATATCCTGCCATCCCTCTCCTGCACAAGCAAGGCCTTCCCTGGCTTCCCTGGGGTCAGGCTGCTCTAAGACAGCTCCTGAGACTGTCCACCTGCCTTTTCTGTCTTGCAGCTGGATCTCCAGTGGGTCCAGGTTCTGAGTGAAGGCTGGGCCACCCCCCTCAAAGGTTTCATGCGGGAGAAGGAGTTCCTGCAAGTTATACACTTCGACACCCTGCTGGATGGTACGGTCAGTTTTGGTTTCTTACCTCTTTGTTTTCTAAGAAGCAAACTCTTTCTTAGAAGTCTGTACCGGTATAATATATATGAACCTGGCTCTGCATATGTTCTAGAAGTATCTGGGTGATGTATGCAAGTCTGCTTCGTGATTAGCTTCCATTGCGAGGGCCTTGGAGTTGTCCTAGGAGGTGATGATTATTTTTTTAAATGTTTTTATTAGCGAGTCAATAATGATTTATAAGGTCATAGGGGTGTTCAGACCCCGTCTGCAGGGGGAAAGCTTTGCAGTTCTGCAGGACTCTCTCCTCTCTCTCTCTCTCTCTCCTTTCTCTCTCTCTCTCCCTTCTATCTCCCCGCCTCAAATTCTGGCTGTCTCTATCCAATAAATACATAAAGATAATAAAAAATGTCTAAGAGAAAGAGAGGGGTGAGGAAGAAAAGGAATGTTACAGTGCTAATGGGTATGGACACAGGCCTAGCTCCTATGAGAAATGGCAGGAGATTCTTAGAAAAAACAACAACAATAAACAACAAGGGCAACAAAAGGGGAAAATTATTTTTTTAAAAATGCCATTGCAATTGTGACAGGAATTGCATTTAAAAAAAAGATCATAGGGGTATAATTTTGCACTACTCTCACCACCCAAGTTTTATGCTTCCAATAATTACTGTAGTTCTCCCAAGGTGATAGATATGGGTTGACTATATACACATAGAATATATATATATACACACATATATATGTATATATATATATATATATATATTTCAAGTTCATTGGGTTTTTTAAAGCTTTTATTAGTGAGTTAATAATTATTAACAAGATTATAAGATAACAAGGGTACAATTCCACACAGTTCCCACCACCAGAGTTCCATGTCCCATCCCCTCCATTGGAAGCTTCCCTATTCTTTATCCCTCTGGGAATGTGGACCAAAGATCTTTATGGGGAGCAGAAGGTGGGAGTTGTGGCTTCTGTCATTGCTTCTCCACTGGACATGGGTGTTGGCAGGTGGATCCACACCCCCAGCCTGTTTCTATCTTTTTCCCTAGTGGGACCGGAGAGGTGAGGGTCTGGGATCAAATTCATTGTAAATTATTTAAAATCAAGACACTTCAAAGTGAAGGTCTTCCTTGCAGAGATCCAAGTGCAAGTGAAGGTTACATCTTCTTCACTCCTGCCTTGTTCAGAAGCAGCAGGCAGCTAGACCCCTGGCACCTGGCAGGCCCAGGCTGGAGCAGCCAGCACGAATCTGTTACCTGCAGGCCAGTTCGCAGCCTACCTGCTGGTCACTGTAGCAAACACTGCAGCAGCTGCTCAGGTGTTGGGATTTCGCCCATCCTTGAAAGACACTAGATGGATCTGTCCACTAAACTCTACTGGGGGCACTATTCAGACAGCGTTCTGGTCATATATTAGGGCTGAGTGACAGCTGGTCAGTGTCAGAAGCCTGGGACGCACAGAGAACTGCCAGGCCCTCCGGGATCATTCCTTTGCACAGCTGCCTGAACTTATGAAATGCAACTTATCTCTTCAATGCCTGGGGGGAATCGTGGGTGGGAAAGGGTCACCAAAGAGTCACACTGAGTTTTACTTTATTTAATTCGTTTTTTCTTTATGTATTTTGTTAGTGATTTGCAGAATTATAAGATAACAGGAGTATCAGTCTACCTCATTCCCACCACTGTATCCGCCGAATCTTTAAATATCCGCACAGGAAGCCAAGGCTTTTAGGGATTTTTTTTTTCTGGGGAAGGAGGGTCATGGGGGCCGGGTAGTGGTACACCTGGCTGAGCGCACGGGTTACAATGTGCAAGGACCCGGGTTCGAGCCCTCGGTCCTACAAGGGGAAGCTTTGTGAGTGGTGAAGGAGGGCTACAGATATCTCTGTCTCTCTATCTCTTCCTACCCTCTTGATTTATGGCTGTCTCTATCCAATTTCAAAAAAGGAAAAAAACCTCTAAAAAAAAAAAAAAAGGATAGAGGTTCATGTTCTGAACATGTGCCTTCTGAAAAATGTGTGGAAGTACTCAAGATCTGTGTTTTCTGTCTTTTTAGTCAGGCCCAGATCCACAGAAGTACAGAACCTGCCACTGCTGGCCTGATAGCTGTGGACCTGTGGCAATTCGCAGGCTTTCTGTCTCAGGAGGAGAATATTCTCTTCCTCTTTGTTAAGCTCAGCTGAGTTCTCTCATGCCCTGCAGTGTCAGAGAATGGAGCGGAACAGCTCTCTTTGCCGGCCCATCCCTATGTCCTCCTGCGGTGGCCAGCAAAGCGACCCAGGGAGAGGCCATGCTGGATCTTAATGCCTACCTCTTCCAACCTGCCTCTGCCAGGCCTTCATAAGACTCACTTATGTCCTCTGGGGCTTCCCAGCCATTCCCACTATTTAGCTGTGTAACCAGAAATCTCTAGACATAACTTTTACAGCGCTGGTGGTAGTTAGGATTCAAAGCTCTGCTTACTCTTCAATACCTGTTCAAGTCCTGTGTGAGTCAACCAACAGTGAAACATCCCAAGGACATAGGCCAGTACCTCGGTGGCTAAGCCGCACATTTATCCAAAGGACACTCAAACACTCATTGGAAGGGATATACCCACCCCTGTGTTCACAGCTGCATTATCCACAGTAGCCATAGAGTGGAAGCAGCCTAAATGCCCACCAGCAGATGACTGGCTAAAGTTACGGGATATATAGTCCATGGAATACTACTCTGTAATCAAAAAAAGATGACATTGTGTCCTTTGGAACTCCATGAATGGAACTGGAGGTGATGATGCTTAGTGAAATAAGTAGAGAGATGAAAGACAGCTACCGGATGGTTTCACTCATATGTGGACTCCAGAGAGCTGATACACATGAACGTGTAGAAAGAAAAGAACAAAAAGAAATAAGTAAGCAAAGTGCTTGTAAGCCTTGTGAGGACGCGAGTGGCGATCTTTGGGAGATGGGAGTATAGGGACAGAAAACTCTGGTGGTGGGTGTGGAACTGTGCCCTATAATCTTACAGTCTTGTAACCTACTATTAATCACAAATAAAAAGTGGCCAGGGAGAGAATGAACAAATGTAAGCCACAGAGCCAAACTGCCTGGATCCACATACAAAGTGATGAGTTATAAACTCTCTGGACCTCGTGTCCATCATCTGTAAAACGAGGAAGCTGATAAGGGACCTGCCACAACAGGATATTGAAAGAATTTCTGGTCCACACATCAACAGACCCTTTTGGACATACAAATAAACAAACAAAACTGAAGTCTGACATGTTTTCAACTTAGACTTAATTGGCATATTCATTTGCTAGATCCAGGTGCAAATAGGGTTTCAAAATTTGATATACTGAGAAGTGATCGCCACAGTAAGCCCATCACGTACATAGTTACCTTTTTCCCCCTTGTGAAAAAAACTTCAAAGACTGACTCTGAGCCATGTTCAAATATGCAACACAGTAGTCTTTTTTAAAAAACAGTTATTTTTTTTTAATATTTATTTGTTCCCTTTTGTTGTCCTTGTTGTTTTATTGTTGTAGTTATTATTGCTGTTATTGATTTCGTTGTTGTTAGGACAGAGAGAAATGGAGAGAGGAGGGGAAGACAGAGAGGGGGAGAGAAAGACAGACACCTGCAGACCTGCTTCAGCGCCTGTGAAGCGATTCCCCTGCAGGTGGGGACCCGGGGGCTTGAACCGGGATCCTTACACCGGTCCCTGTGCTTTGTGCCACCTGCGCTTAACCTGCTGCGCCACCGCCCAACCCCCACAGCACAGTAGTCTTAACCGTAGTCCTCTTGTTGGGTGCTGCACCCTCATGATCTAGTTTTTGCCTTTTTTTTTTCAGGAATTTTAAATTTTATTCAGGAAAATTGAGAACATTGACATATTAGAATGAAAGAGAGAGAAGCTGGGTTACTACTTACATGATGATCTGAACAGAAAGAGAGTGAACCAAACCCAGAGGTCCAGCTTTTACTTTTTATTTTATTTTTTTTCTTTGCCTCCAGGATTATCATGGGGGCTCGGTGCCTGTACCACGAATCCACTGCTCCTAGAGGCCATTTTTTCCCTTTTGTTGCCCTTGTTGTTTAACGCTGCTGTTGTTGTATTATTATTCCTGTTGTCATTGCTGTCATCGTTGTTGGATAGGACAGAGAAATGGAGAGAGGAGGGGAAGACAGAGAGGGGGAGAGAAAGACAGACACCTGCAGACCTGCTTCACCGCCTGCGAAGCAACTCCCCTGCAGGTGGGGAGCCAGGGGCTCGAACTGGGATCCTTAAACGAGTCCTTGTGCTTTGCGCCATGTGCGCTTAACCCGCTGAGCTACCGCCCGCCCCGAGGTCCAGCTTTTAACACCCAAGCCCCACCCCCACCTTTCCGAGCCCACCTGTCACCACTCCATTTTCTGGACATTCCCCTCCAGGTACTGCCTGCCCCTCAACATTCTGCCCCTACGAGTATGGACCCAAAATTCTTTTGGGGATGTTGAAGGATGGAATTTTGAGCTGCTTCCTGCTGACATGTGGGCAGTTGCCTGGTTGACCCCCTCCCAGACTGACCTGTTCTGTCCCTGGCATTGCCCTGGTAGGATAGGGCTCTGGAGAGATGAGCTTTCTGGACGCTTCACCGTATGGTGGTCTGTGCAGGGTGGGGTCGTGGCAGCATCTGAGACATGATAATGCTCTGAACAGAGAGCTATGGTCTGTTTCTTTTCTACTGGGGTGTGTGTGTGTGTGTGTGTGTGTGTGTGTGTGTGTGTGTGTGTTTCTTAACTGCCTCTACCCACTTCACCACTCCCTGATCATCAGGAAACCACCAGGAGTTGGAAATCTTGAAGAGCCCAAGGCTCTTTAAGGCTAATAATAATATAATAATTGCTTATTAACTTATAATAACTTATTATTATAATAATAAAATCTTGATAAGCCCAATCTTGAAGGGCTTATCAGTCGTCAGCACAGACAGGAAGTTCACTGCCGTCCGGCACACTGGCACTGAGTGGCCGAGTACGCCTGGTGCCTCTTAAGTCTTGTAGGCAGAGTCAGAATGCAGACAGATGCGTACTCACCGAGAGACGTGAGCCTCATTTCTGGAGGCCCAGTCCAGCAGCGTCTCCGCCACTTCTGTGGTCGTCAAACTTTGTGTTTTTAAGCCAGGTACCTTTTCATTTCTGTGAGATGTGAGACAATCTAAACATTAGGTGGAAGTGGAACTCCTTCTGTAGAAGAAGGTGGGCTCAACCTCTCTTTCTCTCTCTTTTTTTTTTTTTACTTTTATTTATTATTGGATAGGGGGTAGGGACAGAGTGAAATTGAGAGGAGTGGTAGAGATAGAGAGGGAGAGAGACAGAGAGAGACACCTGCAGCCCAGCTTCAGCACTTGTGAAGCTTTCCCCCCACAGGTGGGGACCAAGGGCTTGAACCCCAGCCTCTGCGCACTGTAACGTGTGCACCTAACCAGGTGCGCCACCTCCTGGCCCCCTCGACCTCGCCTCTGCACGCACAGCAGCTCTAGGGGCGTTTGAAAGAACACAGGGACGCCATCCACCCTCTGCACTCTGGGGCCGTAGTCAGTGGAGCTTGATTTAAGAGCTTTTGAACGAGGTGAACAGCTAAATGACAGAAGACGACGGTACAAGACACCAGTCATATGAATGTCTAATTCAGAAAGCTAATGAAAGTTTGAATGATCATCATTGAAAATCTGGGAGAATTTTGTAACCACAGATATGTGGCTACTTGCAACTACCAGCCACTTACTGGCAGGTCTTCTCTATCTACGACTTCCTCCTGTAAGACTTGAGGGTTTTTATTTGACGTGGGACATCACATTTCATCTGCACGATACTGGAAGATGCTTTATCCATTTTGGGAAGTAAGTATTACAGAAACTAAATACTACTCTTGAGACCTGGAATCAAATTCAGTTTATCCCGGCTCTAACATTTTTATGTATTCTGCTGGGTATACCTGCATATCCTCTAAAGTCTGGAATCCCTAGATAGTCTCTGACAGTTTGCTTCTACACTTTGTCCCACTCACTTAAAACTATTTTTCAGGGAACTGAATGGTGGTACATCTGGTTGAATGCACATATTACAGTGTGCAAGGACCTGGGTTCAAGGCCCTGGTCCCCACCTACAAGGGGGAAAGCTTTGCAAGTGGTGAAGCAGGGCTGCAGATGTCTCCCTCTCTCTCTCTCCCTCTCTGTCACCCCTTCCCTCTCAAGATCTGGCTGTTTCTATCCAATAAATAAAATAAAGATAATAAAAAATAAAAACAACTACTTTTCAGTAGATATAATGTCACATATTTATAAGGGACAACCTGTTTCTGAAATTGATAAAGCTTTCGCTATACATTACAGTTCATTTTAAATAATCTTTGAACAAGCAGAATACCTCACCTGGATAGTGCGGCTGCTTTGCCATGCATGTGATTCAGGTTTGAAAACGGAGCCCACCATGCTATAGGAGACTTGTGTGGTTTGGTGTCGTGTGTGTATGTGTGTGTGTGTGGGTGTGTGTGTGTGTATGTGTGTTTTAACCAGAGCACCGTTCAGCTCTGGCTTATAGTGGTACAGGGGATTGAACTTGGGACTTTGGAGCCTCAGGCATGAGAGTCTGTTTTCATAACCATTATGCTATGTACACTCCACCCATGTCTTTCTCTTTCTATTTGAGAAAGCTCAGAGCAGTGAGGCCCAGTGATGACGATAACAACCAAAGATAATTATCTGAACATTGTGTTTAGACGATATTCAGTAGCACTGAGGAAATTGTGGTAGATGATACTCCGTTTCTGGCTTAGCTAGACATTTGCAGTCATGTTCCCTCGATTTCACAGAAGTAGACAAAAGCTCACTATCTTTGTGTGCCGTGTGTGCACATATGCGAAGTTTCATAATAGGACCTTGACCCTGGACATTGTTTCTTGAAGATTACTTTGGTCAAGAGTTGAAAACATGTTTCTCAACTGTGTTTGTATTTCTCTAGGCATGGCGCTTCCTGGTATGTACTTTCACTTTCCAAGTAGTTAAGCTAATATAATTAGACATGTTACACTAATTAGAAATGGTTAAGAACTTAACAAAAATAAAATCCAATGAACCAGTTGTAATTGCTCTCAGTTCATGATCCAACCAGTTACAGAATAATACAGTAGTCCCCCCCACCCCTTATCTGTGGGGATACTTTCCAAGACCCTCCCCCAATGAATGTCAGACCCCAGGTCGCACTGAAGCTAACATGCTTAAGGCACACCTGTAATTTAGCCTATAAATCAAGCACAGCTAAGGATTATAGCAATGGTCCATAATAGGACAAAAAAAATTCACTATAATTACAGTTATCTTATCCACAGCATTTCTGAACTGTAGTTGGCTACAGATGATTAAAACTTTGGACTGGGGGAACTACTGTACTCTATTCTTCCGTTATTTGGACTGAGCTCCCAATAACAGGAAATTTCGGGCTGAGATGTCGCTGCTGTTTACAGTGTTTCTGCAGAGCAACTGCCTGTCTATCTCTCAATCACCGAGATGCATTTTGTTCCTGAATGTTAAGTATTTGTGATCCTCGCTGATAATTCCTTTTTCTAAGTATCGGGATCATCCACTTTCATAAATTCAGAATTTTTTCTGATGTATTTATGAAACATCTTTAATTGATGGCAGATAAATAAATTTTAGATGCAAGTGAATGTACCTGTCGGATTGTGGAAGGTTGTACTTCACTTGTTTGTGGTGTGTGATTCTGCATGAACTCAATCTCCAATGAGCAATGATGAGTGACAGCTATAGGGCTGAGAATGAACACAGACTTGCTCTATCTACCAACCTCATCATGACACCAGGTAAAAGGTAAAGTTCTGAAGAGATCACTGTTCGGGTATTGTTTTTGTCGTTGTTTTTGCTTTTAAAAGCCCAGCTAAGCAACAAAAAAACAATCTTAGAAACAGTTCCAAATGACTAATAAAGCATGTCTACAAATGAAAAACCAAAGGTTTGAAAAGTATTCAGCTGAGAGGTAGCACAGTAATGAACTTGACAGACTTTAATGCTTGAGACTCTGATGTACCAGGTACAATCCCAGCACCACCATCAGCCGGAGCTGAGCAGGGCTCTGTGGGGGGAAAAAATAGAAGAAAGAAAATGGCTCAGAGCAGGAGCTGGGGTGACAGCTCAGTGGTTCTGCAGAAAGACTGCCATGCCTGCCTGCCAATCTGCAGGCCCAGGCTCACTTCCCAGCACCAGCATAAGCCAGGGGTGTGCTCTGGTCTCTCTTAATATGTCTGTCTCTCTCTATCTGACCTACTAAAATATACAAATAGGGTATTACTTTAAAAAGCAAAGTATCCAGGCAGGGGGAATAGTATAATGGTTATGTCAACAGAATCTGGTGCCTAAGGCTCCCAGATCCCAGGTTCAGTCCAGAGCACCACCATAAACCAGAGTTGAGCAGTGCTCTAATAAAAAAAAATATATAGATATAGATATATTTCAAAACAGAAGCAAAATTATTTTTTATTTCTTTACTGGGGTATTAATGCTTTACAGTCAACAGTAAAATATAATAGTTTTGTACATGCATAACGTTTCTCAGTTTTCCACATAACAATTCAATCCCCACTAGGTCCTCTGCCATCCTGTTCCAGGACCTGAGCCCTCCCCCCCCGCCACCCACCCCAGAGTCTTTGACTTTGGTGCAAAACACCAAACCAAGTTCTGCTCAGTGTTTTCCCTTCTGATCTTGTTTTTCAACCTCTGCCTGTAAGTGAGATCATCCAATATTCTTCCTTCTCTTTCTTCTGCCTGAGAGTGAGGTCATCCCATACTCATCCTTCTGTTTCTGACTTATTTCATTTAACATGATTTCTTCAAACTCCATCCAAGATGGGCTGAAAACGGTGAAATCACCATTTTTTACAGCTGAGTCGAATTCCATTGTGTATCTAGACCACAACTTGTTCGGCCACTCA
>NC_080162.1:2501960-2508752 GCF_950295315.1 Erinaceus europaeus | reverse complement strand
TTCTCCTCCTTCTTCTTTCCAGGGTTATCGCTGGAGCTTGGTGCCTGCACTATGAATCCATAGCTTCTGTGGCCATGTTTTCCATTTATTTATTTGTTTTTGTTTGTTTTTATTGGATAGGAGAGAGAGAAACTGAGAGGGGGAGTGGAACATAGGGAGAGAGAGAGAGACAGAGAGATAAAGAGAAACACCCACATCACTGCTGGTAAAGCAACCCTTCTGCAGGTGGGGAGCCAGGGGCTTGAACCAGGATCCTTGAGTAGGTCCTTGTGCTTCACACCAACCTGGACGCCTTGCTGTATCTTTTAAATTAAAAATATGTACTACTCATTTACAGCAGAATAAATATTTCAAAAGTACAATTTACCACCTTGATAACTGTGTATACCATCCCATGCTCACTGCTGAAAATTGATGAAATATTACCAATCAGCTGGTCTTCCCTCCCTTCCTTTTCGCGGCCCGCCTCCCCTCCTCTCCTTTCCTCTCCCTCCTTTCCTTTCCCCTCCCTTCTCCTCCCCTCCTTTCCTCTCCTCTCCCCTCTCCTCCCCTCCCACTCCTCTCCTTTCCTCGCCCCCATCTCCTCCCCTCCCTCTCCTGCCCTCCTTTCCTCTCCCCTCCCTCCTTCCTATCCTTTCTCCTCCCCTCCCCTCCTTCCCTCTTCCCTCCCCTACCTCCACTCCTTTCCTATCCTCTCACCTTCCCCTCCTTTCCTCTCCTCTCCCCTTCCCCTCCTTTCCTCTCCTCTCCACTTCCCCTCCTTTCCTCTCCTCTCCCCACCCCACCCCGCCCTTTACCTCCTTTCCTCTCCCCTACCCCTCCCCTGCCCTCCCCTCCATTACTCACCCCTCTACCCTCCCTCATATTATATTCCACCTACTCTCGTCGCTAGGTTCTCCCTGGACCTGAATTAGGTTTCCCCACATGGCAGAAAACTTTACTTTTCATCTTTCTGTTCGTGGTCTAACAGGGGTTTTATAAAACCCTGCACTTTCAGGCATTTGATCTGAAACTCAAGCCTGGTGTGTTTAAGCCAGCACACCAGCACACCCAGCACACCAGCACAGCCAGCACACAGCACACCCAGCACCCAGCACACCCAGCACACCCAGCATCCCGCACACACAGCACACCCAGCAACCAGCACACCAGCACACTTAGCACACCCAGCAAACCAGCACACCCAGCACACCCAGCATCCAGCACACAGCACACCCAGCATCCAGCACACCCAGCACACCCAGGACACCAGCACACCCAGCACACCAACACACCCAGCACACCAGCCCACCAATACACCCAGCACACCAGGACACCAGCACACCCAGCACACCAGTACACCCAGCACACCAAGCATCCAGCACACCCAGCACACCAGGACACCAGCACACCCAGCACACCAACACACCCAGCACACCAGCCCACCAGTACACCCAGCACACCAGGACACCAGCACACCCAGCACGCCAGTACACCAGCACACCCAGCACACCCAGCACACCAGCACACCCAGCACACCCAGCACACCGGCACACCCAGCACACCCAGCACACCAGCACACCTAGCACACCAGCACACCCAGCAAACCAGCACACCCAGCACACCTAGCACACCAGCAAACCAGCACACACAGCACATCAGCACACCCAGCATCCAACACACCAGCACACCCAGCACACCGGCACACCAGCACCCAGGATACCCAGCACACCAGCACACCAGCACACCAGCACACCAGCACCCAGGATACCCAGCACACCAGCACACCAGCACACCAGCACCCAGGATACCCAGCACACCAGCACACCAGCACACCAGCACCCAGGATACCCAGCACACCAGCACACCCAGCACACCAGCACACCAGCACAAACAGCACACCAGCACACCCAGCACACCAGCACACCAGCACATCCAGCACACCAGCACACCCAGCACATACCAGCACACCCAGCACACCCAGCACACCAGCACACCAGCACACCCAGCAAACATAGCACACCAGCACACCAGCACACACAGCACACCCAGCACACCCAGCACACCCAGAACATACCAGCACACCCAGCACACCAGCACACCCAACACACCAGCACACCCAGCACACCAGCACACCAGCACACCCAGCACACCAACACACCAGCACACCCAGCACACCAGCACACCCAGCACACCAGCACCCAAGCACACCCAGCACACCAGCACACCCAGCACACCCAGCACACCAGCACACCCAGCACACCCAGCACATACCAGCACCCAAGCACACCCAGCACACCAGCACACCAGCACACCCAGCACACCAGCACACCCAGCACATACCAGCACCCAAGCACACCCAGCACACCAGCACACCAGCACACCCAGCACACCAGCACACCCAGCACACCAGCACACCCAGCACATACCAGCACATACCAGCACCCAAGCACACCCAGCACACCAGCACACCCAGCACACCTAGAACACCAGCACACCCAGCACATACCAGCACCCAAGCACACCCAGCACACCAGCACACCCAGCACACCGGCACATCAGCACACCCAGCACACCCAGCATCCAGCACACCCAGCACACTCAGCACACTCAGCACACCAGCACACCCAGCACACCCAGTACACCAGCACACCAGCACACCAGCATACCAGTACACCAGCACACCCAGCACACCCAGCACATCCAACACACCCAGCACACTCAGCACACCAGCACACCCAGCACATCCAGCAACCAGCACACCAGCACCAAGGATCTGTGCCCCCTCCCCCCAGCACAGTTTTTCAGAACTATGACCAGAGGTTTGGTTACACTTTTCCTCAAACTCATTTGCTTAATTTATCTGCAGGTGAAATTTGTTCCAGAGACGTTCGTTTCCTCACTGAATGGTTCTGACCCCTTTATTTTCTATTTGACGTCCGTGTGAGTGTAATTATGCTCTGCTGTCTATTCTGTTCCACTCATCTCATACTTTTTTTTTTGTTCTGATACCATAACTACTGTTGCTTTGTAGTGAACTTGTGTGTCAGGAAGGGTGATACCTCCTTTTTAAAAATTTCTTTTCTCTCAGGATTGCTTAGGCTATTTGCAGTCTTTTGTGGTTATACAATTTTAGGAATTTTTTTTTTTTAAAGAATATCATGGGGTTTTTAATAAGGACTTCACTGAATCTACAAATTGCTCTAGGTAGAATGACCATCTAACAGTGTTTGTTCTTTCAGTCCATGACCAGAGGTTTCCTCTCATTTCTTTGTCTATTTCTCTGTCCTTCTTTCACTAGTGCCTTGTGCTTTTCACTGTAGAGGTCTTCGCCCTCCTTTGCTGATGCATCCTATGTGTTTTCTCTCTGTTCAGCTGTGCGTGAGCTTACTTCACTTCCTATTCCTGACTCATTGTGGGTGTGCAGAAGTGGCCCAGGCTATGTGCATGCTCATTTTGTTTCTCCCCACTTCACTCAGTTCTGTGAGAACTTCTGGTAGCTTCTTCTTTTTTTTTTTTTTAATTTAAGAAAGGATAAATTAACAAAACCATAGGGTAGGAGGGGTACAACTCCACACAATTCCCACCACCCAATCTCCATTTCCCATCCCCTCCCCTGGTAGCTTTCCCATTCTCTATCCCTCTGGGAGCATGGACCCAGGGTCGTTGAGGGTTGCAGAAGGTAGAAGGTCTGGCTTCTGTAATTGCTTCCCTGCTGAACATGGGCGTTGACTGGTCAGTCCATACTCCCAGTCTGCCTCTCTCTTTCCCTAGTAGGGTGGGTCTCTGGGGAAGCGGAGCTCCAGGACACATTGGTGGGGTCTTCAGTCCAGGGAAGCCTGGCCGGCATCCTGATGGCATCTGGAACCTGGTGGCTGAAAAGAGAGTTAACATTTGAAGCCAAACAAATTGTTGAGCAAGCATGGACCCAAAGCTTGGATTAGTGTATGTCTTGAAGTTTTTAAAACACAGACTGAGTCTTTTTAATATATACGCTGTGTATTTGATATGCGGACTCTCTCAAAAGCCTAGACCAAGTAGATCTGGTAGCATCTTGATGGGGTCGCCATGGTTCTCTCTGTGTGTAGTGTCATTCCATTGTCAGGTAGTATAGCCTAACTCCCGCACATTCCTTTCATATTCCTTTGCTTCAGGGACTAGGTGGAACAGCAGTGATGATGAGAGTGGACATCTTTGTCGACTTTAGTAAAAAAAAAAAAGCTTTCAGTGTTTCCCTGCTGGGTATGATATTGGCCACGAGTTTACCATATGAGGATTTTAGTATGGAAAACACCATTTTATTGTTTTTGTTTTGTTCTTTTTGATCATTGATTATATCGGGTTGCATTGGATCGACCTTCTCGTGGTGCATCCCGTGAGTACCCATTCATTGGGGAAACTGACGATCCTTCCTAGCCGACTGAATCCACATGGATCCCAGTCACTTTCAAAGCCAGCAACAAGCAGCTCCTGACAGCTTTGCTGTTGACTGGCTACGGAAGAAGGGCAAACGCTAGAAGAAGAATTGATTATATCTATGTATATGCCACTTAAGTCAGATCATATAGTATTTCTTTCTCCTTGTGATGCTTTTCTCCTAGCCCAATCACCTGAAAAGAATTCTATCTGCATTGCTGCAAATAGTGATCTATTATCTTTTTGTTATAGTTGAACAGTACCCCGTTTTTATTTAATTTTATCTTTATTTATTTATTGGATAAAACAGCCAGACACTGAGAGGAAGGGGGAGATAGGGAGAGAGACAGAGAGACACCTGCAGCCCTGCTTCACCACTCACAAAGTTTTCCCCCTGCAGGTGGGAGCTGGGGCCTCGAACCTGAGTTCTTGTGCACGGTAATGTGTGCTCAGCCAGGTGCGCCACCACCTGGCCCCTCCATTTTTGAATCTAGTCACTTGTTAGGGGACACAAGGTGGTCCCTGTGGCTTAACTAGGGGGCTGGTAAAGTCTTGCATTTTTGGACAGACAGGTGAAGCCATCTCTTTTGAAGTCGTCTTTTCTCTCTCACAGGAGAGGATATGGGGAGTGTCCGAGAGTGTCTCACTGCTTCCCCTTTACCTGCATGATTCACAGGTGGGGGCAACAGGCACAGCTGCATATCAGTGAGGCTTGCCATTCATCGTGGCACTGCATGGCCCTGTAACCGGCTCAGACTGAAGTCCAAGCTGCTGGTAGAAAAGAACTTTTTCCTTTCTACTGATGGCAAGATTTCAGGGATAAACACTGGAAGTATTGTCAAGAACATTGTTGGTCTGCTTCTAATTCTGCTTCTAAGACCCCTTCTGTTTTGATCATCACATTTGCTTGCATTGCTTAACACTGTGGTCTATTTACATAATCACTGCTTTACCTGAGACCCGCCCTGCCTACAAGGCATTGGTTTAATCCCACTGGTTTGCACTCTTTTTTCACTCCGCCCCCTCTCCTAGTCACATCCTGTTTTCCACCGTTTAATCCCCACTGGTTCTCTTGATTTTTTTCCTTCACCCTACTCCCTATCCTACGTACATCCTCTTCCTGACACTTCCACCTCAGGACATATAAAGGACAGGATTTTCTAATGAAGAGAGATTAGATTGATTGCACTGCATCAATAAAGACTGAATTGCATCCAGCTCAGCCAGGAGTCCCTGGTCGTCTGTCTCCCGCCCTCGAAGCTAGCCCGGCATCTGGCGCCTGAACAGGGACCAGCAGAACATACAGGCGGCAGGTGGCCTGGACAGACCTTGAGGTCAGCTGCAGAGCAGGCTAAGCATTCCCAAGTGGGGCAGACCTCTAGGGGGTGTGTTCCCACTTCTCGCACATTTTAGGTAGTGGGTGTGGGTTCTGTATGGGAAAGGCCACCCATGAAGGAATTGTGCTTCTGGATCCACCTCAGGAAGAGACGGAGACTCTCAGGTAGAATCATAGCCCCCGAGACAATGTCAGAGCTTCCTGAGTAGCTCCGTGCTGTGCTGTCTGCAGCGAGTCTGGCTTGCATGCAGGTCGAAGGCTCTAGGTTAAGAGTAACAGTGTGGGATCTGTCACGTTTAGATTTTAAAACTGCCTTCTTCTCTTACGTGCTGTGTGACTTTGGATGGATGACTTACTTTCATTCAGGTTATATTTTCTTGGTTACAAAATGGGAAGAATGAGTGCACATACCACACAAGATTATCCAGAGCGTTCAATAAAATTATCGTGTGAAGAGCTCTCAACACGAATCTTGGAACCCAGCAAACATGTAAGCAATGTCAGCTACTTTATTTCACACTTGAGTTTGGGGGGGGTGTCTATCAACACTCTTTAACACACTCAAACACTGCATTTGTATGTCAACAAAAAGGAACTTTCTCATAAAAACATGATGAAGAAGAGAGTGAGATGAGTTTAGTCATTTATGAAAACATCAACTTAATCTGCTTTACAGAGCAGAAATGGGGTGGCTAGAACCAGAAGGGAGACAGTTTCATGTTGTTTTCGACGACAACCTAACCCATCGAAAACAACAGTTTCATGAGAAGGGTCAGGGCCCAACGCCCATGTCCAGTGGAGAAACAACTACAGAAGCCAGAACTCCAACCTTCTGCTCCCCCAAAGCAACCTTGATCCAGACTCCAGTGGGGGAGAGGTGATAGGAGGAAGACAAGAGGACTCTGCACTCCAGCTCTATCAGGAGAGAGAGAGAGAGGGGGGAGGGAAGGAAAAGGAGAGGGGCATATGGAGGTAATAATGGTGTCATGGAGGGGAAGAGAGGACTGGACCTGGAAGAAAAAGGGGGGAAGTTATGTATAAATGTGGATAGATAGTTGTAG
>NC_080162.1:2464460-2496960 GCF_950295315.1 Erinaceus europaeus | reverse complement strand
ATTAGGTTTGCTTGTATTGCTTAATGTTGTGGTCTATTTACATAATCATTGTTTTCAATGGTTTAATCCCCATTGGTTCACGTGCTTTTTCCTTCGCCCCACCCCTTATCCTATGTACTTCCTCTTCCTGACACTTCTGCCTCAGGAGATATAAAAAGACAGGGCTTTTTAGTGAAGAGAAATTAGATTAGGTTGTTGAACTGCATCCCCACTTGTCAATAAAGATGAACTACGTTCCCAGCTCAGCCATGAATCCCTGGTCGTCTCCCCCCCACCAATGAAGCTAGCCCGGCATCTGGGACCAGCATATGCCCAACATGGAGCCTAACCCGCCCATCCCCCATATAAGTAAACTTGGCTACCCACCCACCATGGGTTGCCTTTCTACTTATGAAGAGGTTTCCCAAAGCCTCTACTCTTTCTTCATGAGACAGTTTCTCTGTCTCTGGAACATTTTGTTCTGGGCCACACTTTGGTTCCCTGACTGGGAACTTTGTTTCCTTATGACTGTGATCATAGAGCTTGGGAAATGCATGGAGATTTATCCTGGGACTTTCTGGACTCCCTCTCCCATGTTTCCCGAGGATAAGGACTACATTTTGCTCTGGGCCACACTTGGGTTTCTTATGACCATGATCGTAGAGCTTGGGAGATGCATGGAGATTTCCCCTGGGACTTTTTGGACTTCCTCTCCCATGTTTCCTGCAGAGAAGGACTACTCTAACTTGAAGAGCATTCTCCAGTACCCTGGAAGTCCCCAAGAATGGAGACACATGGTTACTTCTACCCTCCTGATTTGATTCTTTCTTTGATGGGAACTTGTTTTTAAAATGGGTGCCTACAGCACTCCCACAGGAATAGTCAGAAGCATCATAGCTGGAAATTTGAGGCCTTTTTTGAAGTAGGATGCCCTATGGAGACTCATAATGCTATATAGTGAGATCTAAATAATCTGGTTCAAGGTGAAAAAAACAAAAACTACCTACCGCTTTTCTCTCGATTCCCCCTGTTGTTCTCTCTGAATATCTTAAGTTTGATGTCTGCTTTTAGTTGTGTTTCATAAAAGATTTATTTGAATGACTGAATTTTTGTATGACATTGACTTAAAAAATGCTGGACGCAGCCATGATTTCTAGAGACATCCAGAAACAGTCCAAAAAATTGTTTTTTCCTCTTTTGATTTTTTACGTCTTGGAAACATTTAATCCTGAAAACTGTATGAATATGGGCGGGGTAGAAAAAGCAATGGTTATGTTAATGATTCTCATGCCTGAGTCTTCTAACCATGGTTCTTTTATTGAATTTAAACTGTTTAAACAATCTTAAAATCATACTAGAAAGGACTTCCAATTATAACGGAGTTATCAATTATAGTAAACTTCTAATCTGCTACAAGTTTTGTTTGACAAGTAAGTAAATTACAGCTGTCAAGTCTTCACATGAAAAAGCATCTGCTCAAATGAAATCCCTGGAAATCCATTTGGACCCCTGTTCTCTCACATCGCCCACAAAATGGCATGACTAAAGCACCCCCCCCCCGAAACCAATGATGTGACCTGGCACGACCTGAAGAAACAGATTCACAGACTCCAAAGCTCACTCTCTACAGAAAAGCAGAATTCCGGTGGCTGACCTTCCCCATCGAGACAGATGTGCAGTGTTTCATCCCCTGGCATTTCTTCCGTGGTCATCTGCTTTGGACTGACACTTCTATCGGACTTACTGGTACACCTCTTGGACACTTTACACAACTTTACAGCAGCTTTCCTTTATGCTGCTGGGTTTCTCAAAGACTGACCACATCAGTCCATGGACTTTGCAGTCAGATGCCTTGGGACTCTATAGGCCATGTCCCCTCGCCTGCAGGCCCTGCCCTCAGAGGCAAGAAACCTCCCCCCCCCCCCCATTACTAGGTACTGCTCACAGAGGCAGGAAACGTCCTTTGAGGCAATATATGCCCCCAGAGGCAAGAAATGCCCTTTTGCCTGATAGGCACTGCCCTTTGAGGCAGGAAATGCCCCCCTCAGGCCTCCCCTTAGCATCACACTTGTTCTTGCTGCTCTCCTACTTGTTCCTCCCTGTCTTGTGCCAGTTCTTTTGAAAATGCCTGTACGATATAGGTTTCTGTTCACTCCACACTCCTGATACTATGGCCATTAGTTAAAAAGAAAGGGGGAAATATTGGTATGTTTCTAAATTCTGCTTATAAGGCCTTCTATTTTGATCATCACATTAGTTTCACTTGTATTGGATAACGTTGTGGTCTATTTACATAATCATTGTTTTCATTGGTTTAATCCCCATTGGTTTGTGCGCTTTTTCCTTCACCCCACCCCCTATCCATGTACTTCCTCTTCCTGACACTTCCGCTTCAGGAGATATAAAAAGACAGGGCTTTCTAATGAAGAGAGATTAGATTAGATTGTTGAACTGCATCCCTGCTTGTCAATAAAGATTGAACTACGTTCCCAGCTCAGCTGGGAGTCCCTGGTCATCTCTCTCCTGCCCGCTAAGCTAGCCCAGCATCTGGCACCCCAAACTGGGACCGGCAATAGGGCCATTGTCATCAAATCTTCTTGATACTGGAACATGAATAGACACATTGACCAGTGGAATAGAATTGAGAGCCCAGAAGTAAGCCCACACACCTATGGACATCTAATCTTTGACAAAGGTGCCCAGACTATTAAATGGGGGAAAGTAGAGTCTTCAACAAATGGTGTTGGACAAAATGGGTTGAAACATGCAGAAGAATGAAACTGAACTACTATATTTCACCAGAGTAAATTCCAAGTGGATCAAGGACTTGGATGTTAGACCAGAAACTATCAGATACTTAGCAGAAAATATTGGCAGAATCCTTTCCATCTAAATTTTAAAGGCATCTTCAATGATATAAATCCAGTTACAAAGAAGATTAAAACAAAAATAAGCCAATGGGATTATACCAAATTAAAAATCCTTTGCATAGCAAAGGGAACCACCACCCAAACAAGAGACCTCCCACAGAATGGGAGCTCTTTACATGCCATACATCAGACAAGAGACTAATAACCAACATATATGAAGAGCTCATCAAACTCAGTAACAAGAAAGCAAATGATCCCATCCAAAAATGGGGAGAGGACATAAACAGAATATTCACTACAGAAGAGATCCAAAAGGCTGAGAAACACATGAAAAATGCTCCAAGTCTTTGATTGTCAGAGAAATGCAAATAAAGACAACAATGAGATGCCACTTCACTCCTCTGAGAATGTCGGACATCAGAAAAGGTAGCAGCAGCAAATGCTGGAGAAGTTGTGGGGTCAAAGGACCCTCCTGCACTGCCGGTGGGAATGTCATTGGGTTCAGCCTCTGTGGAGAGCAGTCTGGAGAACTCTCAGAAGGCTAGAAGTTGACCTGCCCTATGATCCTGAAATTCCTCTCCTGGGAATATATCCTAAGGAGCCAAATAAACCCATCCAAAAGGATTTGTGTTCACCTTTGTTCATAGCAGCACAATTTGCCAAAAACCTGGAAGCAATCCAGGTGTCCAACTGTAGGTGAGTGACTGAGCAAGCTGTGGTCTAGATATATAATGGAATACTACTGGGCTATTAAAAATGGTGAATTTACCTTCTTCACCTCATCCCGGATGGAACTTCAAGCAATCATGTTTAATCAGATAAGTCAGAAACTGAAGGATGAAGATGGGCTGATCTCACCCATAGACAGAAGTAGAAACATACTACCATGATGCCAGTCTACCTACCCTGGGCAGATGACCTCACCTATGTGTCCTGGAACCCCACCTCTCCAGAGCTGTAGCCCACTAGGGAAAGGTAGGACTGTCCAGAGAAGCAATTACAGAAGCCAGAACTCTGACATTCTGCTCCCCATAGAGATCTTTTTTCCAGACTCACAGAGGGATAAAGAATAGAGAGGCTTCCAATGGAGGGGATGGGCTACGGCACTCTGGTGGTGGGAACTGTATGAATTGCACCCCTGTTATTCTACAATCTTGTTGACCATTATTAAATCACTAATAAAAAATGTTGAAAAAAAAAGAAAACACAAAGCAGAACTTGGACTGGTGTTGGTGTATCACACCAAAGTAAAAGACTCAGGGGGAACTCTGGTCCATTAGGGAAAGATAGAAACAGGCTGGGAGGATGGATCCACCTGCCAATGCCCAGGTTCAACGGAGAAGCAATTACAGAAGCCAGAACTCTTAGCTCCTGTGCCGTCCCCCAAACAACCCTGATCCATAATCCCAGTGGGGGATAAGTGATAAGATGAAGATAGAGAGCTCTGAACTCCAGCTCCATCAGCACCCAGAGAGAGGAGGTAAAGGAGAGGGACATATGGAGGTCCTAATGGTGTTATGAGTGGCTTGGAGGGGAAGAGAGGACTGGATCAGGAGGAAAAGGGGCAACTACGTATAAATGTGGCCAGACAGTTGTAGAGAAGATGGTTGGCCCATGTCTACAACCTTAGGGGAACTGTGGTGGCTTGCAGTGCGGGAGCGTGAAGATTCGGAACTCTGGTGCTGGGAATGGTATGGAACTATACCCCTGATGGCATGTAATTTTGTTAATCAAAATTAAATTGATGATAAAATTAAAAAAATAAAAGACTCTGGGGTGGAGCCAGGGGCTTGAACCCAGATCCTGGAGCTTAGTACCATGTTTGTTTCACCAGGTGCACCTCCCCCCCACCTGCCTGGAAAGATCTGTGCCCGCGACCAGTAAAGTGCATCTGTCTCACAGACCTGCGGGGGGGATTGCAGCAGGGGGTCTGATTAGGCACAGAGCCCAGATCTTGGCCCACAGTAAGAGCCCAGGAAGTGTACGCTACTGTGCTATTCTCTCTCTGTGCTGTGTGTGTGCGTACTAAGCATTTCTGGATGTGTGATATCATTTCATTTTTCTTTTCTTGCAGCCAAATCTAATGGGTGATATGTCTCTGAATCTTATAAATGAGACCATTGAAGCATGGAAGATTTTCTTTTCTTTTCTTCTTCTTTCTTTGTACCAGAGCACTGCTCTGGTTGAAAAAGTGCTCAGACTTGTTTATGCTGGTGGTGTTGGGGATTGAACCTGAGACTTGGGCACCTCAGGCATGAGAGTCTCTTTGCAGAACCATTACGCGATCTTCCTGCTTCCTCCCCTTGAAGCGTGGGAGACGGAAAAGCTTTGCGTCAAATCATATGCAGCTGTGGCTCCAGCTGAGCTGGGGTAAGCTCTTTCACTTTGAATGCCTTGATGTTTTAGAGTTTTTTTTTCTTTTTTTTTGAGAAATTTGCCCTAGGCCCACAAGAAAAGGAGTTTTCAATTACACCCAGTTCATGACTCAATTGACTTCTACCAGGACGGATTTAGAATCATCATCAAAAGTTAGAGTTGAAAGCAACTTCACTGAGTCTCTGGAAAAACAAATTGCTATCTGGTGCTCATCTCTCCATCTGCTGTGATAAACAAAAGAAATCGAAGCAACAACAAAAGTCAACATGCAAAATTTAACGCAGAATTCAACAGGAGAATCAAGTGGTTACGGATGTATGCTGGGGCAGGGTGGGGACGGCGGGTTTCAAGCCTCTGCCTCCATCTTCCTGACGGTCTCTCTTTCTTCTCCCGTACACTGTGAAGACCCCTGGTCAGAAAGTTTTTTCTCTGGGGGGATGCCTAGGGAGAGGGGCTAAGGGACTCTCCAGTGTGACACACCCGGGACTGCCCAGGGCCTCCATTAAGGGGCCCTCTTGTGACTGACCCAGCTGCATAGTGACTGGTGTGCCCTCACCCCCATAATGTGCCAGGCTGCCAATGCCTACGGAGGGACACTCCTTTGCTGGTGAAAGGACGGGTGTTTCGTCTACTTTTACTACTTTTCAGTGCTTCTCAAGTTTCCTTCCTTCCTTCCTTCCTTCCTTCCTTCCTTCCTTCCTCTCTCTCTTTTTCTTTTTTACTTACATTTACTTATTTATTTATTTATTTATTTATTTATTTATTTATTATATAGACGCAGCCAGAAATTGAGAGGAGGGGGAAATAGAAAGGGAGAGAAACAGAGAGACACCTGCTGCCCTGATTCGCCCTCTCCCCCACCTGTTTTCCCCCTGTGGGTGGGGGCCGGGGTTTGAACCTATAACATGTGCGCTCAACTAGGTGTGTCACTGCCCGGCCTCTCTCAAGTTCTCTATAATAAATATGTATCATCTTCATTTTATGTTTATGTTTATATTTTGCAGAGCTGGGACTTTGTGCAAGCACAGTTTTACCACTCTGGACTGCTGGGTTTTTGTTTTTTTTTTTTGCTTTTTTTTCCCTTCTTTCATTCAGATAGAGAGAGACAGAAAGAAGGAGGGAGAAAGACATCACAGCACCACAGCTTTGACCAGAGCCGTCACACCTCCCGTGGAGTGGCAGAGGTTGATCTGACAGAGTGCACAAGGCTCTGTCTCTAGCCTGTATCACTTTTATAATCAGAAAACAGCTTTACAGCCCGGCAGGTGGAACACAGTGAAGGGTGTCTCCTCAGCGAGGATGGGTTCTGACCAGGTGTCTGTCTTTCTCTCCCCCCCCTTCCCCTCCTCTCTCCATTTCTCTCTGTCCTATCTAACAACAACATCAATAACAACAACAACAATAATAACTACAACAACAATCAAAAACAAGGACAACAGAAGGGAAAATAAATAACTAAATAGTAAAAACAATTTAAAAAAGCACACTACTTCTACTAGAAGTACAAGTTTCATGAGACTAAACATAAAGTTTGATGTCAGAGTGATGCTCCGCTCCTTAGACTCTCACTACTGTAAAGACATAAATACGAAGCAGAGACAGACACAGGGAAGGAACAACTTGTTTGCCCGATAACCGGAGCCGGCTCAAGTCTGAGCACGTTTCCTGCCATGGGATTTCTCTGGACCGAACACAGGCACGACTCCACTGCTCCCGGCTTTCCAGTGGAGGGGGAGCTGGAGAGAGAGAAGAAACACTGCTCTCTCTACTTCCTGCAGAGTGGCTCCCCTGCAGGAGCCTGGCCTGATCCCCTCTACTGGGTTATTATTATTTTCTTAACTTTTATTTATAAAATGGAAATATTGACAAGACCATAGGATAAGAGGGGTATAGTTCCACACAATTCCCACCCCCAGAACTTCCTCCCCTGACAGCTTTCCTATTCTTTGTCCCTCCTGGAGTATGGATCCAGGGGCATTATGGGAGCAGAAGGTGGGAGGCCTGGCTTCTGGAATTGCTTCCCTGCTGACAGGGGTGTTGAGGTTGAACACAATTTTTAAGGATGGGGTGGAAGTGACAGTGATAGGGTGTGACATTTGAATACGTGAGTTATTTTGCCTTTCTTTTTAAAAAAATATTTATTTATTCCCTTTTGTTGCCCTTGTTGCTTTACTGTTGTAGTTATTGTTATTGATGTTGTTGTTGTTGGATAGGACAGAGAGAAATGGAGAGAGGAGGGGGAGACAGAGAGGGGAAGAGAAAGACAGACACCTGCAGACCTGCTTCATTGCCTGTGAAGTGACACCCCTGCACGTGGGGAGCCAGGGGCTGGAACCGAAATCCTGATGCTGGTTCTGGCACTTTGCACCACATGCACTTAATCCACTGTGCTACTGCCTGACTTCCCTCTCTCTCTCTCTCTCTCTCTCTTTTTTTTTTTTTGCCAGAGCACTGCTCAGCTCTGGCTTGTGGTGTGGAGAATTGAACCTGGGATGTTGGAGCCTTAGGGATGAGAGTCTCTTTGCAGAACCATTATTCAGTCTCCCCTACCTGGAATACATGAGTTCTCAAGTCCGATCCCCAACACTGCATCTGTTAGAGTGATGCTCTAACTCTCTCTCTGCTTTTCTCTTATTAATAAACATAAAATCATTAAACTTTATATTTAGTCTCATGAAACTTGTACTTCTAATAGAAGTAGTGTGTTTTCATTTTTTAAAAAATTTTAAAATATTTATTTATTCCCTTTTGTTGCCCTTGTTGTTTTATTGTTGGTTGTTATTGCTGTTATTGTTGTTGGATAGGACAGAGAGAAATGGAGAGAGGAGGGGAAGACAGAGAGGGGGAGAGAAAGACAGACACCTGCAGACCTGCTTCACCACCTGTGAAGTGACTCCCCTGCAGGTGGGGAGCCGGGGGCTCGAACTGGGATCCTTACGCCGGTCCTTGCACTTTGTGCCACAAATAGTGTGTTTTTCTATGGTTCACAGAGTGGTAAAAACAATGAAGAAAATCAGACATGATGACATGCCGGAGCCGCCCAGCGCCTGGCCCTGGGACCAGCAACATCAGACCGCAAGCAACCTCATTTCAGTGCAGGCTCTCGACCAGTCAAGGACACAAGTTATCATGTGTGAGGACCCAGGTTCAAGCCCCTGGTCCCCACCTGCAAAAGGGAAGCTTCACAAGGAGTACAGCAGGGCGACAGGTATCTCCCGCCCTCTCTTTCTCCTTATTTCTCTGCCTCTTATCATAATTAAAAATAAATATCAATTTATATAAATAAATAATAAATGCAAACTTTCAGGATATGCCCTAGACTCACTGAAGCAGAATTTAGATTTTAGTGACCTCTCTCCATCCACTGTGGCCCATAGACAGGCTAATGTGTGAGAAGCACCGTGCTAGGGCGTGCTTGGAATAGAGCATCTGTTTAGGAGGGCACTTCCGGGGTTTTCTCTCTGAGGATAACGTCTGAGCTGAAAGCAACTCGAGTGGAGAGAAAGCATGTCGATCTAGACAGGAGGAAAGGGCTGAGGCACGAGTAATGATCAGCTTGGTTTGTTAAAAAAAGGAGTGAAAAAGGGCTCTGCTTCCTCATCGTGGATTCTTCTCTCCTTATCTGGCTAGCCTTACCCAGCAGCTGAGACCTTACTTCCTCTCGAGATTTCCCTGACCTCTCCGTAGCCTTTCCACACAATTCTCCCCTCGCTCTAGTCCCGTGAGGGAGGTGTCTGGCCGCTTATCTACATTACAAGTCTGTGATTTAGTCCTGAACAGATACTCTGTGACTTTTATTCCAGGACTATTTGAATGCAGGTGACAAGTCCCGAGATGGGAGAGGTAGACTAGCAAAGCCATCACAAGTGGTCTCAGGGGGGACCATAGGGGAAACGGGGCAAATATCTACAAATAAAGCCAGACGGTTGTAGAAATAATAGTCAACCCATCCCTGGAGCCTCGGGAGAACTGTGGTAGCTTTCGGTGGAGGGACTGGGGACACAGAGCTCTGATAGTGGGGACGGTGTGGGATTATAGCCCTGTTATCTTGCGATTTTGTGAATCAATATTAAGTCACTAATAAAATAAAGTTAAAATTAAAAAAAGAAGAAGAAAGGAGAAGCAGTGACAACCACAGTTTCGCTGAGAGGCCGGGTCAATAACTCTTGAGAGCTGGTCTTGGGGTGGCTGGGGGAGGAGCCACCCGTTCTCTCTGCCCCCTCTCCTCCTCCATTTCCTTCCTCTTGACCTTCTTTGCTTTGTGATCTGTGGTCAGGCCCTTGCTGAAACGTTTCCTTTCATTCAGGGACTCATGGCTCCGCAGAGGATATGAGCTGCTGGAGAGGACACACCATTGAATGGGCAGTGCAGTATGCTCTAGAGAGCTTTTACACTAGATTCCAAAAGGATTCAGGGTGTTCGAAGTGAACAGACTTAGAGAAGTAGGTCCCCCCTTCCAAACTTAAGGGGGTAGTGGGAGGTGGAGGTCGTTGGCTGCTGATGGAGGCAGAGGGGCAGTAATGGTGGGAGTGTATTGTGGTGGTGGTGAGAGTGGTAGCAGCAGAAGTGAGAGGTGGCTGTGGCATGGGAGTGGCCACACTGATAATAGCGACAGAGAAATGGTCAGTATATTGCAGATAGTCCCACTGGCACGAAACCGGCAAAGATCTCCTAAGCCCCCCCAAAGTGGGAGACATCCTCTTGGTTGAGAGATTGAAGATAAGGTGGTCTGGGAGCTGGCACAGTGGATAAAGTGTTGGACTTTCAAGCATGAGGTCCCAAGTTCAATCCCCGGCAGCACATATGCCAGAGCAATGTCTGGTTCTTTCTCTCTTCCTATCCTTCTCATTAATAAATAAATAAAATATTTAAAAAAAAGAGATTGAAGATAAGTACATTGGAGCCAGATGTAAGAGCCTTGTGGGCCAAGAAGCAGCCACTTGCATTAAAGTAGGTGATAGACACAGTTGAGAAGTTTGTAGGAAAGGCTCTCATTATAGAGTTAGCCAGCTAGACATCAAAAAGGAAAGACTCGGGTGTCGGGCGGGAGCGCAGCTGTGAACCACATGTGGTGTGAAGCGCAAGGACCAGCATAAGGATCCCGGTTCGAGCCCCCGGCTCCCCACCTGCAGGGGAGTCGCTTCCCAGGCAGTGAAGCAGGTCTGCGGGTGTCTGTCTTCCCCTCCCCCTCTCTGTCTTCCCCTCCTCTCTCCATGTCTCTCTGTCCTATTTAACAATGGCGACATCAACAACAATAATAACTACAACAACAATAAAAAACAACAAGGGCAAGAAAAGGGAGAATAAATAAATATAAAAAAACAAAATAAAAAATTTTTTTAAAAAAGGAAAGACTCAGAGGAGTATATAGGACGTGTAAAAGCCCATTAGTTAAAGAAATTAATCTGTTATCAATAGGATGCTACAGGGTTGTGAGATCCGGTCACAGTGTACAGTTCCCATCACACCCACCACCAAAGTTCCCATCTCTCAACCATCACCAACAGAGTTCCCACAGGTCTTCTGGTTTGCCTGGATCTTCTTTTCTTTGGCAAGCTCACGTGAACCGGGTCTCTGGCTACCACAGTGTGAGCGGAGCCGCTGGGCAGCTGTCCTTCATTCCTTTACTTATTTCACTCAGCGTCATCACCTCCAGTTCCATCCATCTCATCCCAAAGGACACAGTGTATACGTTCATGGAATGTATATCCATGAACGTGTTTAGCCAGTCATCTGATGATGAGCATTAGGGCTGCTTCCACTCTTTGGCTGTTATAAAGGATGCAGCTGTGAACACAGGGCTGTGTGTGTGCCTTCTGAGCAGTGCCTGAGAGTCCACTAGATAAGTGTCTGACAGTGGCTTCCCTGGACTATAAGGTGCATTTGCTTCAGGACACTCCACACAGTCTTCCAAGGGGCTGCCCCATTCCCACCAGCAGTGGAGCAGAGTTCTCCTTTCTCCACAACCTTTCAACACCCATTCTTTTCTTTTTTTTTTTTTCCCCCTCCAGGGTTATTGCTGGGCTCGGTGCCTGCACCATGAATCCACCACTTCTGGAGGCCATTTTCCCCCCTTTTTTGTTGCCCTTGTTGTTGTAGCCTCGCTGTGGTTATTATTATTACCATTGTTGATGTTGTGCGTTGTTAGATAGGAGAGAGAGAAATGCAAAGAGGAGGGGAAGACAGAGAGTGGGAGAGAAAGACAGACACCTGGAGATCTGCTTCACCGCCTGTGAAGTGACTCCCCTGCAGGTGGGGAGCCGGGGGCTCGAACAGGGATCCTTATGCTGGTCCTTGCACTTTGCACCACGTGCGCTTAACCCACTGCGCCACCGCCCGACCCCCTCAACACCCATTCTTAAGTCTACTGTCCTAGAGAAAGAACAAATTCCCCTTTGAAGGCATCATAATATTAAAACCTTTCAAGAAAGATTGTTATCATATTTATATAGCTACCCCCTTCTAGTCAGCCACTCCTTAATTCCTTCTCCTGTAAAACATTTTTTTTTTTTGGTAGAAGTGCAGTGCATGTTTTTTTTTAAAATTTTTTATTTAAGAAAGGATTAATGAACAATAACATAAGGTAGGAGGGGTACAACTCCACACAATTCCCACCACCCAATCCCCATAACCCACCCCCTCCCATGGTAGCTTTCCCATTCTCTATCCCTCTGGGAGCATGGACCCAGGGTCGTTGAGGGTTGCAGAAGGTAGAAGGTCTGGCTTCTGTAATTGCTTCCCCGCTGAACATGGGCGTTGACTGGTCGGTCCATACCCCCAGTCTGCCTCTCTCTTTCCCTAGTAGGGTGGGTCTCTGGGGAAGCTGAGCTCCAGGACACATTGGTGGGGTCTTCAATCCAGGGAAGCCTGGCCAGCATCCTGGTGGCATCTGGAACCTGGTGATTGAAAAGAGAGTTAACATATGAAGCCAAACAATTTGTTGAGCAATCATGGATCCCAAGCTTGGAATAGTGGAGAGGAAGTGTTAGGGAGGTACTCACTGCAAACTCTAGTGTACTTCTGCTTTCAGGTATATATTTTGCAGTAGTTTATGGATACGTGTGCACATAAGCTCTCTCTCACAGAAACTGGTGTATATCTAGATTATGGGACTTTGTTAGAAAGTGAACTACCTGAGATGAAATTAGAGTGTACTATGAAAGGAAAGGTCTCACCCGAGTAATGAAGCTGAAGGGTTGTCATTCCACACGTGAAGTCTCTGGACACAGTCTGAGGTGAAGCATGTTGAGGTGGCAATCCTTGTGTTGATTAGGTTGTGATTGGCAGATGCAATATGATTTGATATGGATTGGGAGAGGCATACAGGAAATGGGCCCTATCCAAGGGTTCCAGGACTGGGGGAAGTAGGGGCTCTATAGTGGAGATGTGAGGTTCCTGCTGTCTTAGGGTTCAAAAAGACAATCGATAGTTAATGTTATCATCACATTATTTGTTAATTGGGTTAACTTTGAAAAGTCCCTTTGTTATGGTTTGCTGTACAGTACCCAGTATCTTGTATATAGCTGTGCTACATTTTTTTTTTTTTTTTTTATCCAATGCTTGTGGAGTTCTGTGGTTGGTATACAATAGCCAAAAGGAACAGTCAGCTACTTCCTCAGCCCTAATGGTGCTGGGAATGGCAATTTAGTAGAAACAAAAGGCTTAGTACAGTGGGTAGCAGAGAAAACCTAGGTTCAAGATGTGTGTGTGTGTGTGTGTGTGTGTGTGCGCTGTACTCAAGCAGAACTCCTGGCCACTCAGCATTTCCTGTCTGAATCCTACCTGTGTCCGCAGCACAACACTGGAGCGTACAAGAATAAGTAAGGTGATGCTTCCCCAAGGAACAGTGAGCTTATAACAGAGACTTCTCCAGATCTCTATTTTCCCATTGTGTGTGTGTGTGTGTGTGTGTGCGCGCGCGCGTGCACACGCAGAGAAGGTGATTGGATAACTTTAAGATCCTTTGAGAATTTAGTAGTTTATGAAAGAAAAAAAAAGGTACAGGATTTGTAGAGAGCACCTGGATTATGAATAAACTGAATATTAGGTATTGTATTCTGTCTTTGCCAAGATACCTGAAAATAATCGTGGAAACTCCCTTTTTTCTACTCACCTGCAAAGAGAAGGGTGTCTGGGGTCCTTGCAAAAAAGGGTGTGAGGGATGGGAGAGGAATATTGCCAATCAATATTCAGATATGAGTGCAGGGTAGGGACCAGCCAAGGGAATCTCAGAGCTCTGAGGGGCCTGACTCGGGCCAGAGTCATACAGAGACAGGCCGGCCCTGTGCTCGGGCTGGAGAATGTGGTTTGAGTGGCTGTGGGAACTTTAACTTTCTGACTTTCCTTGTAACCGAAATCTCAACCCCCAAGTGTGTCGAAGTGACTTCTCTGACACAGCACATGTAGCTTGGCTCCCTCCTGATGTCTGTTTTTCTTGTTCTCAGAAGAAATGGCCTAAACAATCCTCATGAGCCAACAGTTGAAAAAATATTTGTTTTGGTTTTGTTTAAGTGTGCTTACCCAGTGGAAACAGCAACGTTTTGAAGGGGGGAGACCTCCATTGTGTACGTTCGCTTCATTTCTGCTTAATGGACTGATTGTCTTCAGGAGAGACTTTATGTCCAACAGGCTATAGAAAGCTTTACTACCCCTTTCCTTTCAAACAGGAAGTTGCATTTTGCTAAATGTAAACAAATGTGAACCCGGGAAGGTTTGTTTAGTTTCGAATGCTGACTTCAGGACCTGGGAATGGAGTCTGCTCTTGGCAAAAAAAAAAAAAAAAAAAACAAAAAAAAAAACACGCCTTCTCTGGGATCTGTCTGGGCCAGAATGTTCTCTGCTCAGGGCCTGGCCTGTGCGCCTTGGTAAACACCCTCCTCTCACCAGCCCCCGGGAGCTCACTGCCAAGGCCCCTCAGCAGCTCCGAGCAGTTATCAGGAGCAGTCTAGAGCTGACGGCAAGCTGAAACTCCATCTCAGTGTGGCATCACTTTCTGAAGAGGGCATGCTCTGTGAAAATGGTCCCAGTGTGGGGTCCCGAGAATATGTGAATATGACTTGGCCTTTCTGAATGAGGAGACGACTCTGAGAGGACTGGCTGACTACTCAGTGAGCATGGTAGCAGCAAACACTCTTTTGTTTGAAAATATTTTAATTTAATTTATTTATTGGATAGAGACAGCCAGAAACTGAGAAGGGTAGGGAGAGCTAGAGAGGAAGAGAGACAGACAGACACCTGTGGCCCTGCTTCACCACTTGTGAAGCTTTCCCTCTGTAGGTGGGAACTGGAGGCTCGAACCCGGGTCCTTGTGTGCTTATGCGTTCAACCAGGTGTGCCACCACTTGCCCTCCAACCCCGGAATTTTTCTTAGTACACATTTCTTGGCCTTTGATATTGTGCTCTCTGAACTCAAGGATGCTTGAGAGAGATTTTACCCATTCTAAATACGGAAAGAAACACTGGACCTGTAAGGTCATCCATCACCAAGAGACAGGCCAAACCGAGGATACTGGACAAGGAATTAACCCTCCTTCCACCGCTGCATCTTATGGTGCCAGTCCTCCCCGACCCTGATGGCATTAATCTTGTGAGAATTCTGAGAACATTCTATCCTTTTTTTTAAAAAAAATATTTATTTTTTATTTCCCTTTTTGTTGCCCTTGTTATTTTATTGTTGTAGTTATTATTGTTCTCTGTCTTCGTTCTTGGGTAGGACAGAGAGAAACGGAGAGAGGAGGTGAAGACAGACAGGGGGAGAGAAAGACAGACACCTGCAGACCTGCTTCACCGCCTGTGAAGCGACCCCCCAGCAGGTGGGGAGCCGGGGGCTTGATTCTTACGCTGGTCCTTATGCTTTGCCCCACGTGCGCTGAACATTCTGTTCTTAAGATCATTTCTCCACTGATTTACCGGTATTATCATTAATCCATACAACTGTGCTGACACGGTGAGTGAGATTAGGCCTGCTTCATAGTTGAGAAGCCGAGACTGAGGCAGCAACCACCTCATTATCTGGGGCCCTAGTTAGGGAATCCTAGGATTCCCAGACACATATGACAGGCCAAGACCTCTACAGGGTCCCTCTCTCCACCACCACGGGTCGCTTCCATAAGGGGGGAGACTGGGGGTATCCTGCCCTGCCACTTGAAAAAGACTGGTCCTGAAATGAGTGCAGTCTGCAATGTTCCTCAGCTGCGACCATGAGCTGTGAGCTCAGACCCACAGGGACTCAGAGGTCACACAGGCCCTGGTGCTAATTATAAATGTGCATTTACATATGGGCCCTGGAGCAGGTGGATGGAGGCATATAGTTAATTTTAGAGTTAATTTTAGCCACAGAATTTTTTTTTCCCCCAAGAACGGGAGCTTCTCCCTGCCCTAATCCAACTTTCTAGCCCTTTTTTTCTACTCTGACATCATTCTCTCAGACAATGTTCTCATCCAACCTCAGGCTAGCTACCAAACTCAAGCAAAACGACCACACCTGGGTGCCCCCAGGAACACGCCTAAATGGATTTCCTAGCTTTCTTCTACCCTAGAATCCCTAATCTCATCTGCTCTAATCCTACTTTCTGGTTCCTGTTCATTAACCGTTTTGTCTTAACTTAGGTCATGCCACCTTCCAGACACCAAGTTACAGATGCTGCCATGACTCCACCCCAACTTCTCTGGGCAGACGCCCTCACCCATGTGTCCTGGACCCTCACATCTCCAGAGCTCTGCCCCACTAGGGAAAGACAGAAACAGGCTGGGGGCGTGGATCCACCTGCCAACACCCATGTTCAGCAGGGAAACAATTACAGAAGCCAGACCTTCCACCTTCTGCTCCTCATAAACAACCTTCATCCAGACTCCCAGCCAGGGAGGAGTGATAGGAGGAAGCTAAGAGGACTCTGCCCTCCAGCTCCATCAGCACCCAGAGAGACAGAAGGAAAAGGAGAGGGACAGATGGAGGGAGTTATTTTGTCCTGAGTGCCTTAGAGGGGGAGAGGACCGAATCAGAAAAAATAAAAGGGGCAACTGTATAAAAGTGGACAGATAGTTGTAGAGATGATAGTTGGCCCATGTCTACAACCTTAGGGGAACTGTGGTGGACTGCAGTGGGGAGACTGAAGATTCAGAACTCTGGTGGTGGGAATGGTGTGGATTCAAACCCCTGTCGATATGTAATTCTTTACTATAAAAATAAATAAATAAAAAGATGATAATGAGATGAACAATTTTTATTAGTGATTTAATAACAATTAACAAGGCTGTAAGATAATGGGGGGACAATTCCACACAGTTCCCACCATCAGAGTTCTGTGTCCCACCCCCTCTATTGGAAGCCTCCCTACTCTTTATCCCTCTGGGAGCATGGACCAAAGATCTTTATGGGGAGCAGGAGGTGGGAGCTCTGGCTTCTGTAATTGCTTCTCCACTGAGTCCATCCTCCCAGTCTGTTTCTGTCTTTCCCTAGTGGGGCAGGGAAGTTCCAGGACACATTGGTGAGGTCGTCTGCCCAGGGAAGTCAGGTTGGCGTCATGGTAGCATCTGCAACTTGGTGGCTGAAAGACAGTCAGATACAAAGCAGGGCAAATTATTTAATAAACAGGAACCCCCAAATAGGAGTAGAATAGATGAAATGAGGGGTCTTTGTGTGGGAAGAAGCTAGGGAGTCTATTTAACAACTTTACCCTAAATTGGAGAACTTCTTGCTGGAATGAACTGACGGAAGAAACAGGTCTGATATCAGTATTCTCCACTACTCCACGTATTCTCAAAACAGAATGAACACTCCCCAGAAGGTTTTTAGCTAGCATTCTGGATTTGTTTAATATCTTCATGAGATGTTAACAACTCTAAGTCATGTGGAGATACGGAACGCCAGAACCCCTCTGTGCATTGTCTTTTATTTTATCTACAGTCGGAGTGAGCACCGACCTCTGCTTTCCCCGCGGGACTTCCACCTTCTCTACTTTTGAAGTCTCTCTGTTCCTTCTATTCAGAAGAACAGGTCAGCATCTCTAGCAAAGCTTGGCTCTGTGCCTGTCTCACTTTTGCAATGAATTTACCAGCATCTGCTTTGCCCATTAAGCTGACTTTTCTCTTCCTGGCCCTGAGCCTGTGTGCTGGCTGCTATTGATTACTAGCGATTTCCTTCCCGAACCAGAGGGTTCAGTGAACTCGAAACTGAATTGTTGCCCACTGGTCTCCTTGGACCAATGCATCTCCAGCTTACGTGCAAAATGGTCAGGCCACCTAGTTCCCAAATCTCTGGGCTGATGACTCTGGTTAGACACAGAGGAGGCCCAGTTGAGGGACGTTTCCCATTTCTGCACACAGTTGTCTGGGGTTGTGGTTACCCCTGGGTTTCTCAATTGTAAGACGTGGGTGCTGGGGGTGGGGTCGGGAGGAGAAGTCGGTTCACACCCACATTTCTTTTTTTAATTTTTTAAATTTATTTTTATTATTTTTTAATTTTTTTATTTATCAAAAGGAAACATTGACTAAACTGTAGGATAAGAGCGGTACAACTCCACACAATTCCCACCACCAGAACTCCGTATCCCATCCCCTCCCCTGATAGCTTTCCTATTCTTTAACCCTCTGGGAGTCTGGACCCAGGGTCATTGTGGGATGCAGAAGGTAGAAGGTCTGGCTTCTGGAATTGCTTCCCTGCTGAACATGGGCGTTGACAGGTGGATCCATACTCCCAGCCTGTCTCTCTCTTTCCTTAGTGGGGCAGGGCTCTGGGGAAGTGGGGTTCCAGGACACATTGGTGGGGTCATCTGTCCAGGGAAGTCTGGTCAGCATTCTACTAGCATCTGGAACCTGGTGGCTGACAAGAGAGTCAACATACAAAGGCAAACAAATTGTTGACTAATCATGGACCTAAAGGCTGGAATAGTGCAGATGAAGAGTTGGTGGGTCCTCCATTTTGTAGATAGCTAGTAGGCATATTTCAGTTATAGTCCAAAAGGCCTGTGGCTATACTCGTTTTTTCTTTTTCTTTTTTCCCCTGAGCCTGAAATCTGATATGCGGGTGGATCCAAGTTATTGTTTGGGGAGATGATGTCATGGCTGGAAAAGGACCAGAAAGCTGGATCAGGGAAGAGAGTAGCTCCCTAATATGGGAAAGGGGTATAAAGATTGTTGACTGTAAACCCCATCAATTTGATGTGATCTGGGGCCCATAATCAGCTTAAAGCCTATGTGACCTCTGCATCCCTGTAGATCTGAGCTCACATTCTGTGGTCATGAGTAGGAACATTCCAAGCTGCCCCAGTATCGACCCATCTTCCTCAGGTGTAGCATAGAGTATGTTGTCCAGCCTCCCTTCGGAAGATGGAACATTCTCTACCATTGTTGATCCAAGTTGAGGGCAAGTTCCTATGGGGGCCCACAAAGGGGTCTATTGTGTTGTTCCTGATAGAGATGACCAGTAATAATGGAGAGAGGGATTTATTCGAGGTCTAGGCCCATCATGTCTGTTTGGGAATCTCAGGACTCCCCGACTAGGGCCCCAGCTGATAGGGTGGCCTGATAGTGACTACAGAGTCATCCTTAAAGTATGCCAGTGTCTTGCCCTTATTCAGCTTTTGCAGTACTTACTTTGCTAAGGTTAACTTTGGAGTGAGTGAGATGACTGTAATATGAAGTAGGTGAGGAGGGTATCTAAGTCTAAGTAGACACTATTTCATTGTGAACTTGATACTGACTCACTGCAGACTATTGTGTATTTTTGCTTTCAGGTATATATTTTCCCCTAATTTATGGATACATGTGAACATAGGCTCTACCTCAGGGGACCTGGTCTCTATCTAGGTTTTGGGACTTTGTCAGGAAGTGAACCTTCTGGAATGGAATTAAAGAATACTATGAAAGGAAAGGTCTCACCTGAGTAATGAGGGTGAAGGGTTGACATTCCATGCCTGATGTCTCTGGACACAGTCTGAAGTAAAGCATGCTGAGGTGGCACTGCATTGATTAGGTTGGGATCTGTGGATGAAATATCATTTGGTATGAATTGAGAGAAGCATGCAGGAAAGTGAGCCCACCCTAGAGGTTCCAGGACTGGGGGAAATACAGGCTCTATAGAGGAAGCAGGAGGTTCCTGCTGTCTTAGGGTTTAAGAAGACAGTAGATAGTTATTGCTATAATCACATTATTTGACAGTTGGGTTAACTTTGAAATATCCCTTTGTTAGGGCTTGCTGTATCATACACAACATCACCATAATTTAAGTCCTTTGACGTTATTTGTATATAGCTATACCACCAGTTGCTTCTGTTCTCCCTGGTCTAAGCTTTTAAGAGAGTCAACTTATCAAAGACTCAGCTATGCATTAAAAAGACTCAGTCTGTGCTTTAAAAAATTTGAGACAGTCAATCAATTTTTTCCCCTTTTATATTAATTAAATAGTGATTTATATGACTACATTAAAAATTTCTTTATTGGGGAAATTAATGTTTTACATTTAACAGTAAATACAATAGTTTGTACATGCATAACATTTCCCAGTTTTCCATATAACAATACAACCCCCACTAGGTCCTCTGTCATCCTTTTTGGACCTGTAATCCCCCCACCCCCCACCCCAGAGTCTTTTTCTTTGGTGTAATATGAAATTCCAGTTCAGGTTCTACTTGTGTTTTCTCTTCTGATCTTGTTTTTCAACTTCTGCCTGAGAGTGAGATCATCCCATATTCATCCTTCTGTTTCTGACTTATTTCACTTAACATCAATTTTTCAAGGTCCATCCAAGATGGGCTGAAAATGGTGAAGTCACCATTTTTTATAGCTGAGTAGTATTCCATTGTGTATCTAGACCACAACTTGCTCAGCCACTCATCTGTTGTTGGACACCTGGGTTGCTCCCAGGTTTTGGCTATTACAAATTGTGCTGCCAAGAACATAGGTGTACACAGATCTTTTTGGATGGATGTGTTAGAATCTATCCTCAGGAGAGGAATTGCAGGGTCATAGGGTAGGTCCATTTCTAGCCTTCTGAGAGTTCTCCAGACTGTTCTCCACAGAGGTTGGACCAATTGACATTCCCTCCAGCAGTGCAGGAGGGTCCCTTTGACCCCACAACCTCTCCAGCATTTGCTGCTGTTACCTTTTCTGATGTATAACATTCTCACAGGAGTGAAGTGATATCTCATTGTTGTCTTTATTTGCATTTCTCTGACAATCAAAGACTTGGAGCATTTTCTCCCAAGTGAGAGATAGCCAAGCTCTTCTGAAGACTGTGGTGGTTTTCCCTGCAGGCTTCATTAAAAAAAAAGAAAAGTCTCTCAAACCAAGCATAGCTTGTGCATCTAGCCTGCTGCTCCATTGCTTCTCTGACAGGTAGACTGCTAGTCATTACTTTACATACATTTTCTTAAATTTATAAAATGGAGATATTGACAAGATATTGATCAGTCAAAAATTTGTTCTGCTTTCTATCTTAATTCTTTTTCAACCACCAGGTTCCAGATGCTGCCATGATGCCAACCAGACTCCCCTGGACAGACGACCCCACCAATGTGTCCTGGAGCCCTACTTCCCCAGAGCCCTGCCCCACTAGGGAAAGAGAGAGACAGGCTGGGAGTATGGATCCACCTGTCAACACCCATGTTCATCAGGGAAGCAATGACAGAAGCCAGACCTTCCACCTTCTGCATCCCACAATGACCCTGGGTCCATACTCCCAGAGGGTTAAAGAATAGGAAAGCTATCAGAGGAGGGGGATGGGATACAGAGTTCTGGTGGTGGGAACTGTGTGGAGTTGTACCCTTCTTATCCTATGGTTTTGTCAGTATCTCCATTTGAATACATTTTTAAAAAATTATCTTTATTTATTTATTGGGTAGAGACAGCCAGAAGTTGAGAGAAAGGGAGAGAGCACTGCTTCACCAGTCATGAAGCTTCCCACCTGCAGGTGGGGACTAGGGGCTTGAACCTGGGTCCTTATGTATTGTAACAGGTGGGTCACCACCTGGCCCCACTAATCATTCTTTGAGATCCCGTCTGCATCTCAGCCTCTGGGAAAGGGAGCCAATGACCCGAGTCTTACCACTTCCACATTTTGTGTTGGACACATTTTTTATTACTTGATTACATTTATCTGCTTAGAGGGAGGGCTCTTCAATGGGTCTCAGACTAGACTGTGAGCCTCTGAGGGGCGAGTCTTCAGTCTCCTCACCGTCCCAAGACCTCGCGGTCCAGAGTAACACAAGAGGGAACTCCGTGAACAGATGAATGAAAGAAGGGGACTGTTTGCTTTTGATGAGGTTGCAGACTGACACTTTGCTATGAGTTGTATCTGAACTGTGTCTCTCCCCCCACCCCACGGCCATGGCTTTTCCCAGAAAGACAGAGATGGTCGGCTGGTTATTTAGAGAAGTGAGACTCACAGGGAGACCACAGACCCCTTTAAACAAATTCTGAAGGGCCCATTCCCCATGGCTAATCAGATTGCTGCTCGTCTCTTTCTTTCTTTCTTTCTTTCTTTCTTTCTTTCTTTCTTTCTTTCTTTCTTTCTTTCTTTCTTTCTTCCTTCCTGACTTCCTGACTTCCTTCCTTCCTTCCTCCCTTCCTCCCTCCCTCCCTCCCTCCCTCCCTCCCTCCCTCCCTCCCTCCCTCCTTCCTTCCTTCCTTCCTTTCTGGAATTAACTTACAGCTACACATCTAAAATAAGAATAAGGTAACACCAAAATGACTAGATCCAGTAATCATGACCACTACTTGAACTCCTTTGAGTCACTGCGTTTTCTGTTTCTCTGTGCAGCCGTTCCCACTTCCACTGTGATTGCTGACAGAAAGCCACCTGTGTGAGCGAGCACTTCTGAGATGGTTGCTGCGGTAGGCCTGCGGAAGCTGCCTCAGGCAGCGGCTGTCTTTCACGAGCATCCCTGGCGTCCACCTTGAGACCTCTGCTTTACTTCAGCGTCTCACTTGCGCTATCCCTACCAGGAGAAGCAGTGCAGAGAGCCAGGAATCCAGAAATATGTTTCAACTGGCACACACAGCTGGGAGGGAGGTCCACAGGAGACTAGATTTCCAGTTGAATCTGCAAAAATTTGGAGGTACCTAAGACCCTTACTTAAAAAAAAATATTAGTGATTTAATATTGACTTACAAAATTACAAGACCACAAAGGTACAAATCCACACTGTTCGCACCACCAGAGCTCTGTGTCCCTACTCCCTCCATTGAAAGCTACAGCAGTTTTCCCGAGGCTGCAGATGTGGGTGAACTATTATTTCTATGACCATCTGTCTGTATTTATATATATCTGCCCCCTTTCCCCCCTGTGGTTCCACCTTCTCTCTCTTTCCAATCCCCCACCCCCCACACACACCTATCACTACATCCAAATGTCCCTCTCTTTTTCCTCTTCTCTCTCCGGGTCCTGATGGAGTTGGAGTTCAGAACCCTCTGTGCATCTTCCCTGACATTTATCCCTCTGGGAGTCTGGACCAAAGATCTTTATGGGGAGCAGGAGGTGGGAGGTCTGGCTTCTGTCATTGCTTCTCCTCTGGACATGGGTGCTGGCAGGTGTATCCACACCCCCAGCCTGTGTCTGTCTGTCCCTAGTGGGGCAGGGCTCTGGGGAGGGGAGGCTCCAGGACACATGGGTGAGGGCGTCTGCCCAGGGAAGATACCTGCCTTCTAGAAAGGGCCCAAGGCTTTATTCAACACTTTCCCATTAGCAGGTGACTTTGAGGATCTATTGATGAAATGAATTATAAAGGAGTTTCCCCAGGATCTTGTGTGAAATTATATTGTGAAGAGTATTCACTTTTTTCCCTGTTGCTATTATATTATTATTACTAATAGCAGTAGCAGTAGCAGCACTAGCTTAGAGAAATGAACAGAGAAGAGCCTGGGGAAATGCCCCAATTGCCTGCTCCGACTGGCTCTTCCCGCCCATTCCCCAGCTGCAGGGGAGCCCCTCCTCCTGAAGCCTGTGGCTATGCTGAGTCACGCTTCCCAGTTCTGCGGTGGCCACTCAGGCTGTGTGCATTGCACATTCTTCCCCTTCCCAGACTTGCTCATTCTATATCTAGCTCATCTAGCCCTGGCTGAACAGGACTTTTCTTTTTAAATTTCTTTATTGAGGGATTGGTGTTTTACATTCGACAGGAAATACAATAGTTTGTATATGCATAACATTTCGAGCAGGACTTTTCTAAGAGAAACGGATCACACTGAGGCCCAACTTGTGAAGTCCAGGTTCCGTGAGCGTTAGACACTGAACAGGTCCTTGGCTATGGTTAGGATCGCATGACAGTGTGCCCACAGCTGGCTACAGCCCCTCTGGCCTCAAGGCACAGGTGAGCCGTCAGCTGGGCAGGCCCCTCAGGTGAGGCTGTGGCCACCTTACAGCAGCACCTGGCTACGCACACACTGGCCAGCAGTCCTTTCTTTCTTTCTTTCTTTCTTTCTTTTTTTCTTTCTTTCTTCCTTCCTTCCTTCCTTCCTTCATTTCTTTCATGAGGAAAGTGAAACTAAGAAATTTTATTTATTATTTATTTTTTGTTACCCAAGTTTATCACTGGGGTTTGGTGCTTGAATGAGGACATGAGGATCCTATTGTTTCAGGTGGCCATGTCCCCCTTTTCTCTTTCTCTCTTTCTTTCTCTCTCATAGAGGGTGAAAGACAAATGGAGAGAGGAGAGGAGTCATATATATATATATATAGAGAGAGAGAGGAAGAGACAGAGACAGAGAGAGAGGAAGAGATAGAGAGAAGAAGAGATATAGATAGAGACAAAGATAGAAAGAGAGGAAGAGATAGAGATAGAGAGAGACAGAGATAGAGAGAGGAAGAGATAGAGATTGAGAGAGAGGAAGAGAGAGAGAGGAAGAGATAGAGAGAGGAAGAGATAGAGAGAGGAAGAGATAGAGAGAGGAAGAGATAGAGATAGAAATAGAGAGAGGAAGAGATAGAGAGATAGAGATAGAGAGAGAAGAAGAGATACAGACAGACAGACAGACAGACAGATAGAGAGAGAGAGAGAGAGGAACCTATAGCATTCCTCTACAACTTGTGCTGCTTCCCTCTGCAGGTAAGGGGACTGGGGCTTGAACCTGGGTCCTTGCTCATGAGTCACCTCTCAACCCTGAGACATTAAAATTGTTAGGCAGCAAGTATTGAGATTTTTTTTAAATTTAATTTTAAAAAATTTTAAATTTCTTTATTGGGGAATTAATGTTTTACATTCGGCAGTAAATACAATAGTTTGTACATGCATAACATTTCACAGTTTTCCATAAACAATACAACCCCCACTAGGTCCTCTGTCATCCTTCTTGGACCTGTATTTTCTCCACCCATCCACCCCAGAGTCTTTTACTTTGGTGCAATACACCAATTCCAGTTCAGGTTCTACTTGTGTTTCTCTTCTGATTTTGTTTTTCAACTTCGGCCTGAGAGTGAGATCATCCCATACTCATCCTTCTGTTTCTGACTTATTTCACTTAACATGAATTTTTCAAGGCCCATCCAAGATGGGCTGAAAACGGAAAAGTCACTATTTTAATAGCTGAGTAGTATTCCATGGTGTATATAGACCACAACTTGCTCAGCCACTCATCTGTTGTTGGACACCTGGGTGGCTTCCAGGTTTTGGCTATTACAAATTGTGCTGCCAAGAACATATGTGTACACAGATCTTTTTGGATGGGAGTGTTGGGTTCCTTAGGATCTATCCCCAGGAGGGGAATTGCAGGGTCATAGGGCAGGTCCATTTCTAGCCTTCTGAGAGTTCTCCAGACTGTTAGTATTGAGTTTAAGGTGAGAGAGACAGAGACACACACAGAGGAAGAAAGAGAGAGACAGAGACACACTCAGAGGAAGAGAGAGAGACAGAGACACAGTCAGAGGAAGGGAGAGAGACAGAGACACCCACAGAGGAAGAGAGAGACAGAGACACACTCAGAGGAAGAGAGAGACAGAGACACACACAGAGGAAGAGAGAGACAGAGACACACACAGAGGAAGAGAGAGACAGAGACACACTCAGAGGAAGAGAGAGAGACAGAGACACACTCAGAGGAAGAGAGACAGAGACACACTCAGAGGAAGAGAGAGAGACAGAGACACACTCAGAGGAAGAGAGAGACAGAGACACACTCAGAGGAAGAGAGAGAGACAGAGACACACTCAGAGGAAGAGAGAGACAGAGACACACTCAGAGAAAGAGAGAGACAGAGACACACTCAGAGGAAGAGAGAGAGACAGAGACACACTCAGAGGAAGAGAGAGACAGAGACACACTCAGAGGAAGAGAGGGAGACAGAGACACACTCAGAGGAAGAGAGAGACAGAGACACACACAGAGGAAGAGAGACAGAGACACACTCAGAGGAAGAGAGAGACAGAGACACACACAGAGGAAGAGAGACAGAGACACACTCAGAGGAAGAGAGAGACAGAGACACACACAGAGGAAGAGAGAGACAGAGACACACTCAGAGGAAGAGAGAGAGACAGAGACACACTCAGAGGAAGAGAGAGAGACAGAGACACACTCAGAGGAAGAGAGAGACAGAGACACACTCAGAGGAAGAGAGAGAGACAGAGACACACTCAGAGGAAGAGAGAGACAGAGACACACTCAGAGGAAGAGAGAGAGACAGAGACACACACAGAGGAAGAGAGAGACAGAGACACACTCAGAGGAAGAGAGAGAGACAGAGACACACTCAGAGGAAGAGAGAGACAGAGACACACTCAGAGGAAGAGAGACAGAGACACACTCAGAGGAAGAGAGAGACAGAGACACACACAGAGGAAGAGAGAGAGACAGAGACACACTCAGAGGAAGAGAGAGACAGAGACACACACAGAGGAAGAGAGACAGAGACACACTCAGAGGAAGAGAGAGACAGAGACACACACAGAGGAAGAGAGAGACAGAGACACACTCAGAGGAAGAGAGAGAGACAGAGACACACACAGAGGAAGAGAGACAGAGACACACTCAGAGGAAGAGAGAGACAGAGACACACACAGAGGAAGAGAGACAGAGACACACACAGAGGAAGAGAGAGACAGAGACACACACAGAGGAAGAGAGACAGAGACACACTCAGAGGAAGAGAGAGACAGAGACACACTCAGAGGAAGAGAGACAGAGACACACACAGAGGAAGAGAGACAGAGACACACTCAGAGGAAGAGAGAGACAGAGACACACTCAGAGGAAGAGAGAGAGACAGAGACACACACAGAGGAAGAGAGACAGAGACACACTCAGAGGAAGAGAGACAGAGACACACTCAGAGGAAGAGAGAGACAGAGACACACACAGAGGAAGAGAGAGACAGAGACACACTCAGAGGAAGAGAGAGAGACAGAGACACACACAGAGGAAGAGAGACAGAGACACACTCAGAGGAAGAGAGAGACAGAGACACACTCAGAGGAAGAGAGAGAGACAGAGACACACTCAGAGAAAGAGAGAGACAGAGACACACTCAGAGGAAGAGAGAGACAGAGACACACTCAGAGGAAGAGAGACAGAGACACACTCAGAGGAAGAGAGAGAGACAGAGACACACACAGGAAGAGAGAGAGAGAGAGGGTGGGGGACCAGCACAACATGAAAGTTTGCTTCCTTGTGGTGAGGACCGGTAGAGCCTGATCTCTGTCTGCAACGAGGCACTGGCCAGGTGAGCTGTTTTGCTGGCTGATCAAGTATTTGATGAACTACTCAGAGCACTTTGCTAAGAGGGGATCCAGTGGAAAATGATACACGCAGAGTCCTTCCTGGGGAAGTTTACATTTAGCTCACAAGCGTGACTCAGTTAAGACCAGCTTCCCCAGGGGTCTGAGGCTGCAGACTGCCTCCCTACAGGCAGGTCCTCATGGACTCAGACGCCCCTTGGGGACCCTCTTGGAAATTCAGCTGCCCTGTGTGGTTACTGGGAAGGTGGAACTTGAGCTGAGTCCGTCTTCCCACCCAGTGTCACACCTCTCAGGCGTAAACTCCTGTGGGCAGGGCCCACATCTGTCTTCTGCCGGGCGTCGGCCGTGCCCAGTGACTCTGGTGTGAAGAGATGAGTCCTAGCTCGCAGAGGCGTGCTGGCCTTGCGCCTGAGAACAGTCCCCTAGGCTCAGAGTCTCAGAGTGAGAGCACGCTGAGACCCGTGTGCTCTGACAGGCCCAGAAGGAAGTCTGTCCGTCCTAGATGTGTAGCGGGTTTAATTCTCCTTTTTTTCTCCGTTCTCACACGCCCCCTGTTGTGCTTCCTGCTCTTTCTTAGGCCTGGAAGTGGAAGGACTGAGACACTGAGACAAACTACTGTCGGGTTTTATGGGCTGGTGAAACCAGGAAGGATGGGAAACGGTCCTGACTGGAGGGCAGGGCTGGTGTTGGGGCTTCATGCCAGTGTTGCCAATCCGCCTGTGAGCCAGCTGAGCTCTGCCTGCCTTATCCATCAAAGACATGGTCTTTGCTGCAGCTCCACTCTCCAGCGGCAGGTTTGTCACAGTCCGTTTGTTCCCTGTTCCATCTGTAGCTGAGAGGGTGTGCTTTCAGTGGGAGGCAGTGCTGTGGTTCCTTCCTCATTCTGGATGTGTGCTTGCAGGGGCTTAGTCACCAAGTACTAATCCGTGTCTTCCATGGAAATCCCTCTTACAGCTGACATATCCAGGGGCCAGGCGGTGGCTCACAGGGTTGATCACTCACCTGACAGGGCACAAGGACCTGGGTTCAAGCCTCCCTACCCCCCACCTCCGGTCCACACCTGCAGCGGGAAATTTTCACGACTGGTGAAACAGGGCTGCAGGTGTCTCTCAGTCTCTCTTCCTCTCTATCTTTCCTTCCACTCTCAGTTTCTCTCTGTCTCTATCTAGTAAATAAACAAATAAAAATATGTATAAAGTTTACCTATCCATAAAAAAATCCCAAAAATAAAATGAACAGACTATTTAGTATGTAGGTGAGCTAATATGGAGGACAGTCAGCTAGGCAAGGGAAGTCCTTTGGGCTTGGCTGGGGTTCTGCTGTTTCTAAAAGACTTAGTGTTTGTTTCATAAAGAGGGGTGATGTGCAGGGGTTCACAGAGAATGTGGTGTGGCTGTTGCAGGTGGGAAACGGCAAGTGCAAAGGCTCTGGGGTTGGCTGCTGCTGATGGTGCCCCAGCCAGAGAAAGGCGTCCAGTCTGGCTAGAGCAGTCGGCGAGGGGAGACGCAGACAGTGCACCCAGGGAGGAAATGGGGTTGCAGTGGGTGGCCAGGACCCTGAGAACAGGGGACATCCTTTATGACGTGTGAGTAAGGAAAGGAGCTGCTGAGAGGCTCTGAACAGAGACAGAGTATGATTTTATTTATTTTCCCTTTTGTTGCCCTTGCTTTTTTATTGTTGTTGTTATTTTTATTGTTGTTATTGATGTTGTCGTTGTTAGCTAGGACAGAGAGAAATGGAGAGAGGAGGGGAAGACAGAGAGGGGGAGAGAAAGACAGACACCTGCAGACCTGCTTCACCGCCTGTGAAATGACTCTCCTGAAGGTAGGGAGCCGGGGGCTCGAACCGGGATCCTTACTCCGGCCCTTCTGCTTTGCACCATGTGCACTTAACCCGCTGTGCTACAGCCTGACTCCCGAGAGAGTATGATTTTAGAAGCGGTGTTGAATCAGCTGTTTTTGCAGGGACTCAGAGGTCACATAGACTCCTGTGCTGAATGTGATTATATATAGGCCAATCATGTTTTAAACTCTCCTTTGTCCCCCAAACCTATTTCTACCAAATGAGGTAAGGTGTCATTATTGTACTTCTCAAAGATAATTGCATTGCAAGACCCCTTCATCGCCTGCCTGAGTTCTAGACCTCAGCTAAGTAGAAGGAGCTTTGTGCTCTCATAGTCACTCTGTCCTTTGGACCACTGTTCAAGTGTTTCCCATGTCTGCAGCATCTCCCTCCCCCTCCTCCCTCATTCGAGATCTTGAAATTCTGCCTATCTTTCCAGGGCTTATCTCAAATGCCGTCTCAAATCTCCATAAAACCTTTCTTGACTTTACCCAGCAGACATGACTTATCTCTCCTTTGAGAACCTTCTGGGGGACTTTGTACCTTATCTTGGGGGCTTATCTCATTTTACAGTTATTTGTGCATCTGTCTTTGCTTTCTTACTAAGTTATGTTCTCCTTAAACCGGGGCTCAGTTTTCAGTCTTTGCCAATAGCCTCAGAGACTCACTGCCTTCTGAGTGATGACAAGCCTCTGTTGGGTCCTGCTATTCAGAACTGCTTCCTTCCTGGGCTACAGAGTTGAATGAATGTCAAGTGAGAGGTACATAGAAACTTTCTTCCTTTTCTGGGGACGGCATGCATTTTTTTTTATTTGCATTAACTCTGTTCTTTGAGTTGCCTTTTGACAAACTTTTCTATCTCTTTGTAGCATCTCCACTGTTATATGTTTAACTTTTAAAATACTGATTCACTATTTTTCAAGATTTCCTTTTTTTTGTACTCAGGGTTATCACTGGGGCTCGGTGCCTGCACTATGAATCCACTGCTCCTGGAGGCTATTTTTCCCATTTTGGGGCTCTTGTTATTGTTGCCGTTGCTGTCGTTGTTGTTAGATAGGACAGAGAGAAATGGAGAGAGGAGGGGAAGACAGAGAGGGGGAGAGAAAGACAGACACCTGCAGACCTGCTTCACCGCCTGTGAAGTGACTCCCCTGCAGGTGGGGAGCTGGGGACTCAAACCAAGATCCTTGCACTTCACGCCATGTGCGCTTGACCCGCTGCACCACTGCCCGGCCCCCAAGATTTACTCTTCATGAGAGTGGGTAGCAGAGCAGCTCTGTAGTACTCGCCGTGCCGGGAAGTGAACTCAGAATTTCATGTTGCCTGCATCCCCCTGCTGGGCCACCACCAAGGCCACAGATCCGCTATTTTTACCTAGTCTTGCACAGAAATACTGGGTCTGCGGCGAGCCTTACATGTCAAACAATTACAAAACAAACAGAGCAACCATCTTCATTATGTAATATGAGAAGAATTGCACTGTGCAAACTCTGGGGTCTCTGGAGGTGTAAAAGGACTTTAAGTTGTTAAGCATTCACTCTCTTTGTATTGTGAAAAATCCACAGTTCCTGTTGTCTCAAAACCTGGGACCAGGGACTGGGTGGTGGCGCACCTGCCTGGACACACACGTCGCAGTGCGCAAGGACCCAGGTTTGAGCCCCCGCTCCCCACCTGCAGGGGGGAAGCTTTTAGAGTGGTGAAGCAGGGCTGCAGGTATCTCTCTGTCTCTCTCCCTCTCTATCTCTCCCCCTAGCCTCTCAATTTCTCTCTGTCTCTACCCAATAAATAAATAAAGATGATTAAAATGAAAATAAAATACGAGACCTAGGCATAGGTCATACACACCTGTCCACTCTGGGGTGGCAGGGCCGGGCACGTCTTGCCCAGTCAACGCTCAGCTGGCCGGTATCTGTCACAGTGAGTAAGCACACACGCACACACAGAAGTTTCCACACCCGATCGGAGTTTGAGCTCAGTCCCTCTCTCAGTATCTCCTTTTATTTTTGACTTTCCCCTCATGGCTTCCTTGGACTTAAACCTCGAGCTGGATGATGCTCTTTTGTGTGGCTTCACCTGAGAACCTACCCAGACTTCCACCACGACTGTGTTGCTGGGGCCGGGCGGCCCCTGGCTTGCGGCTTCCACGGTGACCTGTTTGGGGGCAGCTCTGCCCACTCCTACCTGCCACATAGCTTTGTGGCACTTCGCAATGCACAGAGAGGCACCATGGAATTCTGCCTGGGCCTTTTGATACTGGCAGCAGCTGGTCACTAGAGCATCTTGTCTCCAGACTCTGCTTGTCTCACTTAAGAAAATAATTGCTTTGCAGTGATAACATGGGCAGGAAATGGGGCCCTGACAGTCACTGCAGAGCAGGGCTTCCAAGTTCCCCCTTCTCCTCCTTCCTGTCACCCCCTGCCTTTCCCACAAAAGGAAAGAGGCTATTAAAATCATTGAATAACTTTTTTCCCCACTATACCATGTCATTTCATATTTCATATGAACAGGGACAGAAACAGACACCTGGATGTGAGAAGAAGATTCTTCCAGGCTCTCTTTGCCGGAGCCCTCTGTTTCTGCCCTTCTGTGGAGAAGTGAGCGCCTCAGGAACTGGCAGATGCTGGGAGAGGCTGCCAGATAGGAGATGGGAGCTATCTTCAGCACTTCCTATTCTGTCACCTCAAAGGTCAGCTGAGGAAAGGAAACAAGGAGATAAAGTTGGAGAACACAGACTACCGGGCAGCGTTGATGTTTTTGGAGGTGGTGGAGTACAGTTCAGGGGAAATGAATGAGAGGGCTGGGGTGGAGAGGTGCTGGGTCCTGGGAGAGGATGGAGGAAAGGGACCTACCTAGGCTGGTGTCTTCCAGACACCTAGACACCTGCCTTGGGGAGACGAGAGATTGTACTCTGTCAACAGCCGTACTGCAGCCACAAACACCCTGATCATGAAGGTTAAGAAAGTGCAGAAGGAGGAGGGGGAGGAGAGTGGAAGGAGGCAAGGAAGGAGGGGGAGGAGGAAGAGGAGAAGGTGGGGGAGGAGAAGGAGGAAGAGGAGGAGGAGAAGGAGGAAGAGGAGGAGGAAAAGTTGGAGGAGAAGGAAAAGTTGGAGGATAAGGAGGATGAAAAGGAAGAGGAGGAGGAAGAGAAAAAGAGGAGGTGGAGAAGAAAAAGAAGGAGGAGGAGGAAGAAGAGGAGGAGAAGGAGAAGGAGAATGAGAAGCAGAAGGAGGAAGAGGAGGAGAGAAGGAGAGTTCAGTTCCCTGCTCTGTGATGTGTGTTCCTAGGACCTTGAGCAATTGACTTAACTTTGATGTTTTCTGTAGTTTTCTCTATTCTAAGAGGGGGAAACAATTCCTTTGTTCTCAGTATCTTTCCGCATGGATGTGTCAGAGGCAAAGTGCCTCAGTATAATGTACAGCACGCGGTGGGCCTCAGAAATTTGGTGCCCTCGCCTTTCTGGTATTTCTGCACCATGTGTGACAAAGCTATTTTGGAAAACTTTCCTCTTCATTAATGTGCCTTCCAGTGCTGTGAGCTGCTGATGCTGGTCAGACACACTTTATCAAGTTGTGAGTCCAAGGTGCCCTCAGATAGACCGTAACCCTGTTGTGATGTTTAGAAGACTCCAAACTGGTGTGAGGTTAAAGCTTTCTGATGTGCTTTTCCTACCCTCTCTCCCTCTCCCACTCTCTCCCTCTCCTTCTCTCTCCCTCTCCCTCTCCTTCCCTCTCTCTCCCTCTCCCTCTGCTTCTCTCCCTCTCCCTCTCTC